>NC_056730.1:875428456-875620956 GCF_019279795.1 Protopterus annectens | reverse complement strand
CCGGTCTAAACATGTTACCCGTAACTGCTGTAACATAACCTAGGTATATACATGTGTATTTCACTGTATCATATATATATATATATATATATATATATATATATATATATATATATTTACATTAATATATACAGACATATCTGCATATGTATTCATACATGTATATTCATATCTTGCTGTTTTATATATATATATATATATATATATATATATATATATATATATATATATATATATGTGTGTGCATATGTATATATATATATATATATATATATATATATATATATATCAGTAAGTCAATACATTCCCCACTCATACGCACTTACACATGCATAATGATGTTTATAAGCTTCACCAGCATACTAGTGCCTTATTCATTATAACACCGACACACTCCAGTTATCTTGTAATCGGTATGTAGCACGTTATATAGCAGACAGATGTCGCTATATGTTCATGTAGGGATTACTGATGGTAATTGGAATGTGATAGTGTGATTCAACCCGTCCTTCTTCTGCACAGCCTATTATTCCATGTACCATCAATGTTTGTATGGGCACATTCCTATTATTTATGACAACAAATGGAATGCATGTGTTACATAATTTGTACGTCAACATATATTGTTGTTTGCATGTGAGCATGCATATATACCTATTACAACCTAGCTGACCTCCATGGGGCAGTCCATTAGAACTGGCCGATCCAACCCTGGCACGCCTAGATCTATAATTGCATACCCATAGTTCCTCCACCCCACCCGTGTTAAATTTACATGCGTAACATCCATTATCCACTTGTTATCACAGCCATGACATACCTTTACACATTTCCCTCTCCAGAGCTTTTTGGGCCCTACACACATTCTGCCCTGCCTCGTGTATTCATAGGGTCACCCGCCATGTATATTTGCACATACGTGCCTTTCCTGGTGTTATTGGATACGGCCATTTGCGCTTTCCAGTTTTTGGAGGTCCCAGCATGGGACTACATTCCGCCTGTGTGTACAGTAGACCTAGCATTTCAACGATGTTACTCCCACTGGTAATACCCTGCCTGTGGTGTGAGTGGAGGTGCTCTGCTCACTCCTGGGCAGCTTTTTATGACATATGCTGAAAGCACTTTATAATACCAACATTGCTCTTGATTCCCTTCACATCCCTTGTGTATGCTTTACAATCACAACGTTCATTCTTTATATATATATATATATATATATATATATATATATATATATATATATGTATATATATATATATATATATATATATATGTATATATATTACATCTGTACATACAACGTACATTTCCTATGCTGGGAGCTGCTTACACCCGCGCAGGCGCACTCGCCTATGCTTACTGTGCATTACATATGTTTACTGTCACTTATTTATGCTTATTTGTGCCTTATACATTATGACAATACCACTTTGATTGAAAGGAACTGGTTAATAGTCCCATGCGATACACACATTCACCTTTACATGTTTAAATGTCGGCTTTACAGCAGAGCAACATTAATTCCACAAGGAAAATGATATGTGCTATTGTCGACCTTGAACCATGAATGCCTTTTCGTTAGGTGGATGCTCTAACCACTAAACTATTGGTGTTCTGACTCATTTATATGTATACCCATGGTGCATAGTTACCCGAACACACGCCTCATCACTTCACTTACACAGCAGGCATCCATTTACCTGCTGGGAAAAATGCACTACTACACATGCGTCATTCCCTATTCCCCACTGCTCTGGAGTCGTGCCGCATGTTGACTCACTCCGAGGATATTCAGACCTCTACAGCCTACAGTCCTGGCACATACGTGTGTTCTATTGTCAGGGTGTTCATATGGTCTTCCGGGTTTAGGCTTGCCCAACTGGGGACCAGGACTGCCCTGTACCTAGTTGAAATTCAGACTTAGCAAGGGGAGATTGTTCGTTCCACTTTTAACATTCTACTTGTGGTTGGGGATGCAGAGGTGTGCTCACCAATGGCCATCCTTATATATAACAGCACTAACTATTACGGGGATTTCCTATATTGTGACCATGTTCATTCATCATATCTACATATATTTATATATATATATATATATATATATATATATATATATATATATATGTGTGTGTGTGTGTGTGTGTGTGTGTGTGTGTGTGCATATATATTGGTCTGTACATGCATATACACCCTACATGCCCATTTACATTTTCCATACCGTTGAATCACCACCACCTACCATCGCGCATACATGCTTGCATACCCGCTTACGTCTCGGGTTGCCACCTTTTCATATGGCCAAAGTGGAGCATTTTTGGGACACACATCAGACTTTACAGGCCAACACATACCCATGGTCAGTACAAAGGTTAGAAATTTACTTATTTCCCTAAATGAACGCTTATTCGTGTAGCGGTTTGTTTGCTTCACCTGTTTCTTGTAACTTTGAGTATTTTACATAAATAAATGTTTTATGCAACTGTTACATGATATATGGGACGTATTTCCTACTATCACAGGACATTTGCCATTGCATTATATTTGGTCTGGACACAACTACCAAAAAAGGGACTGTCCCTCACAAGGTGGGGCAGGTGGTAACCCTACTTACATCTGCTTTACAGCACCTTAAGCACCCTATATCCGACTGCCACTATGCGAATGTGTAAGGTATATATTCCTGATAATGCACATGGGGAGATGTGCATCACAGTCAGGTCTTTAATCCCGGGTTGTAGGTTCTGCAGGACTGGCTGGAGGCTGAGCAGTCTTGTGGACAGCTACTGCTCATACAACTTGTGTCCAGATGTATACAGGACTGGACATCATGTCGTGATACCAAGTGTAATGTTTAGAACAGATACATATCCCATGAGGGATATCCAAAAATTGTGGGGAATGATTACCATCTTTGCTTTATGGCTGTAAGGTAAGATTATACATGCAAGGGGTACATAGTTTGCAATCCTGAGAATGCTTAGGGTGAGACTGCCTACTAGATATGGGTAGGGGTCACTATGTGCAGATATGGCCGCGCCTATCTAACAGCCCGAGTATGGCTGGTTTTGGTGAACATTCAGGAAGGGGGGGTGTGCTGTGAAGGGGATGATGGGTATTCAATTATGTATCCAGGTGTGTTGGGGTTGGATGGCTCAGTTCAGGCCAGACCATTATGTGGGTATGTGCCGGTAACGTTTCTGTCCATGTGTATTGCACATTTTTAATGTTCGCGTTTGTGGGATTGTATAGCGGATGTGTATATTTGTTCTTTGGTTATCTTCCTGATTCACACAGCGCTCCCTCGTAGACCTCCAGTTCACCTATTGTGCATCCAACCCAGTCTCCCATTGGCAATATATTACATTACCCGTCACCCCCCACCCCCATATTCCACAATCAACATTTATCCCTTCTCTAGTTGATGGCCCATGGCACAGTCAACAGAACACATTGCGTACACTATATATCTCTGGGACCAATATGTTTGTGAGGTCTACACTAACATGTCAGATCAACCACATGCTGTACGTCATGCACATAGATACTCGCAAATACTTATTTTTCATGACATGGTAGGTAGACCCAGGTAACACCCATTCATCTATGGGCCGTCCTGGCAAGGACATCTTGGACTGCAAATGGGCAGATATTGGGTGAATGCTCTGACCATTGGTAGGGTTGTCACCTTTTCATATGACCTGGATGGGACATTTTCATGGCACACATCTGAGTTTACAGGCCAACACATACCCACGGTCATTACAAAGGATAGTACTTTAGTTTCATGCCTACATATAAGCTTTTATTGTTGTAGCAGTGTAGTTGCTTATTCTGTTTCATTTACTTGCTTATTCTGTTTCTTGTAACATATAGGTATTTTATATACAGACATACATACCATACGGGACTATTTCATAACATATGGGACATAATTATGTCCTACTATCACAAGACATTTCACATTTATTATGAATTTGGTATGGACACACCTGCCTAGAGGGGGACTGTTCCTCACAATGTGGGACAGGTGATAACCCAAACCATTGGGCTAGGCTTGGCAATAGGTGGCATGCTAACACGATGCGGTTCACTTCCACTTGGTATAACTAGCGACACTACAATGGAATACGGGCACGAGGTTTTAAATATCTTTGTTCGAGGGACGGTGACTCAATATTCAGCTATGTGCCTTTGTGTTTACTTCTTATTGCGGTGTTCGCAAGATGTCTTGTATGCTTTGCATACATTTCAGTATCCACGGACACTGACAGGAGTGATTACTATTAGAGGCAGGCTGTACTAGTCAGCATTTTAGGTTGCACGTATGCAGCCAACATAATCACGCCTCCATGCAGCGCTTGGACTCACCCCCTGCACTTGTACATGTTTCCTATGCACGTGGCCATTATAGCAGCGCGCCTTCATTAATATGCATGTGGTGCTGCTGGGCCATCTCTAGGCTGCACGGTCAGTGCAAGGCTAATGTCATCCTTGCGATGAGCTTCATGATTCCAGGGGATAGATAAAATCGTGAAGTAAATACTCAGGAAGAAGGACAGACAACGTTCAAAAGTTAGTAGTAACTCCATGAAAAAAACATATAACTCAGGCACCCACAGAGGAATTCCTAACAAATAACAAATGGGCACTTAAGGAAGCTGTTATTCAGTAACATGGTTTTCAACTGCATTTCAAACAAAACAATATTGGTACTGGTCATTAAACACAACAGGACAGTAGGATGAAGATAAGGGTCTATATTAGTAGAAATGTTATTCCAGTGGACACCTCTTTATCGACCCCTAATCAGTGAAAATCGCATCAGCGATTCACTGAATTTACTAAGGGCAACAAAATAGTTCCCTGAGCCACAATGGGCCAACTTGTAGTTGCTTTGAACCTACCCAAGTGGGGGGGGGTTCCCCACACACACCCCCTAACTACGTATATCAACTCCAAGATTGCACTACAGTGGAGAAAAGGGCAAAGTTCTGTAGTTGTCCATTGCACTTTAGGCAACAATTTGGTTGCCCTTAGTAAATTCAGCAAATTGCTGAAGCGATTTTTGCTCACTGGGGTCGATGAATAGGTGTTTACTGGAATAACATTTTGGCGACCTAATATAGACCCCCAAGACAATGGGCAGAAGGATGGCTCACTGAAGAAGCAGCAGGAATACTGACCAGCAACACAGGTAAACAGAAAAGCAAATGACACCGAAGTAACAAACTTGTCATACCTGGGTAGCGTGTAACTAAAGTTTTATGAGAAAAGCAAATGAACCAATTTTAAGATAATTGTGCGAACAGATATAGTTACAGCATTAACAAAAGGGACTGGATTCACTGAGCTACATAAAGGCACAATACACTTGAAGATTAAAAAAAAATTAGTATGGCATCTAGGAGCTAAAGTCTTGCAGGTCCCAAATCACTGACTTAATCATTTGAGCAGCTTTATATTGACTGATAAGGGCAGAACAACAGACCAAGAAATGGGTAACAACAAATGAATACAGCAGAATGCATTTCTTTTTAGAAGCTGCTTACCTTTAGTAACTCATTTTACATGACATGTGACGTACCCTCAAGAACAGGCTGCTTCGCAGGCTAAAGGAAGGCACTGACCAAGTCCTTCTGTGGTTCTTCCACACTCTTTAAGAACCATAGGCAAAGGAATCAGAGAGTATAAAGTTTAAGAGTCTAAGACCCTAACATTATTTCTGAAAAGTTAATTACTAGCTTCTCCTGACAGAAAGAGTCAATTCCATGACCTTAGAAGAAGTCGTGTTATACAACTGTCACTTTTTCTGCATTATTGAAATGTCTGTCTAGTCTTATTTCCCCTTGGAGTGTGATCATGCTATTTCACCCCATAGTGTGTTCCAGGCATAAACTTACAAGTAGAACTAGATAAGACATTGCTTCATAGAGAAGACAGAGGTCACCTCAAAGTAGCAGAATATAATGACAATTTCTGAAGTCCTTCTGAACAAGTCAGGTTTCCATCCCTGTTATTTAACTAGTAAGGAATCATTGTATTTTTCAGGTTTTCTCTGGTGGCTTATCTGAAGGTTACAAAAACATGGTATTGCTTTCCATAATGGGTTGAATCAAGTGAAGTATAAAGTGGTACAATGTTCTCCCTGGGGTAACTAGATGTGTCATGCAAAATTAATTTGGATACAGAATGTACTTTCCTAGCTTTGGCAGACACATACTACACAAAATTTTAATTTTTATGATTTGGTTGGTTGGTTTATAATCATAATTTATGACATTTTTTGCCAAGTCACATAATGCTCCATTTACTGTACCAGGTGTCTATTTTTGTGTAACATTTAGATAAACCTTTACTGAAGTAGTTATGCAATTTATAGTCATTAACACATTTGGCAATCCATAACCATTTTCCACTTTTATGTCTGAGAAGAATAACCCAAAATTAAGTGGCTCCAGTACAGAACTCTGTAGTACACCACAAGTAACCCATGCTGGGATATAGATAACCTTATAACTTCACTTGTGTCCTGTTACTTAACTTCTGTTGCACTCATTGCATGATCTCTGTTGCTACAGGTAATTACTAAAGCCAAGAAGCTGGGACACATAACTTAACATTTAGTGAGCATGAACAAAGTAACCAAACTAAATGCATCCTGTAGGGTCCTGCATATATTAATAAAATAACTCCTATTTGATAACAGAATAAATGTCACCTTCACCAAACCACTCCCCAGCAAATCTTTGGAAAAATGTTATTGATAATTTCAAACCAGCTTGTGATAGATAAAATAGAAACTGATGACCAAATTAAATTTAAAACAATCAAGGGTGCAAGGGTGGCTAAACTTTAAAAGAATCTCATCTGCTTTTTCCATGTCTTTGCTGATAAGTTGTCATACAAACTTGTGATTAATTTATTTTATGCTGGTGTCATCTAGATAAATAGCTCATTTCTGTCACAATAATGACACATTATGTTCAAGTTCTCTTTAGGTGCAATTCCATATATTAATAGATCAGAAATTAGTTTTGTCCTGGTTAAAATCTTACTTTATTAATCACTTAGCCTGAATCACTTGTTAGGCTTGCGGCATAACCTAATTATTTACCCTCCACAAAAAAAATCCATTAACCAATCTCTGTAATCACTTTATAAAACATTGCATTTCTGCTTGCTTCATACTGAATCCTGTCTTACATCTAGAACTTACATTCCTCAATGGCATTGCACCTTCATCTGCACTTCCATTTTGCATGCACTTATCTGTAGCTATTAATTTCATGATTGTATCATATTTTTTTCAGACTTTCTCTCACATTTTATATATTTCTTCAAAATTCTGACTGTACTTCCAAAGTTTTTACTTCTATTCCTCTATTACTTTGTTGGTAACAGTTTCAGAGGTTTCAACTAAATCTAGTTTAAATGGCTGCAAGCATATTGTTGAAAAAGGATGCAAAAGTAAAATCTTCAAAATTAGGTTTCTGTGGCATATCAAAGCATCACACAACCCTTCACATGCAGGAGGTCATGTTCATACATGCCTCACCTCCCCACATGTACTTAATATAATCAGGTCTACAGTTCCCCCACTTAGGAGAAAGAAGAAAATCTAACTAAAGTTTTTTTTTTTACTGGACGTCTTCTTTTGGTCAATAATATTTGACCATTTTGTTTGTAACCAAATAACTTCCTCCCACCTCCTCTCACTCTCATCCCTTACAGATAAACTTGTAATAATCCATCTGTAGCACAATTGTCTGATCTCTTAGTTAAACCCTTGCATGTCTGGATTTTATTTTGTCTACAGTTATTAACTTATTCTCTTATATTCCATATTTGCTCAGTCTTTACATGTGTATTCCCACCAGTATATGTTTGTTTTTTCTTTATCAGCTACTTTGCAGCCATGAGTTTCAGTGTGCCTGCATGTTTTATATATGTTTTATTTATTACCATAGCAATGGGCAATGTATAGCATTTATACTATTTAGTGTTTTTGCTTTTCTTACACTTTACAGATTAATTTCTAACTAGGAGTTTGCACTTTGTTGAAATGTGTTAACGTTACAGTGTGAGCAGTAGTTAATTTTGTGTTTATAATGTGTCTCATAGTTGATAGTTTGTTCTAACAGTTGCAGTGACTGTTTACATTTTGATTGCTTCTTTTAATAAACAAAGAAAGGGGGGCTGAAATTCACTAATGTGGATTCACCTGGTCTCCTGGAACCAGTTTGTCTTTGCCTTAGAACGTTTGTTCCTAGGAAACCACTATTTGATGAAGAGTGCAGGATCAGAAAGAGACAAGGACATAGGTGAAGAAGACATAGAAGAGATCCATCTCAGATGGAGGAAACCAGATTCTAACTGACCATTATACGATGTATTAAACTTATATGTAAATACCCATGAAAATACCATCACCGCTGTCAGCACTGCACGTCTTTACTATGAGAGATGATGAGGGAAATCTCAGATCTCTGGTAGTTCAAGATTATACACAACAGATCTGGTTAAAATGGTGACTTTTTAGTGACAGTTCATAAGCTACAGACATCACTATCTATGTACTTGAAGATGGCAGGCATGTTGCTGTTTCAAAAAAAAAAATCCTGACCAAGCAATTGGGTTACTTTTAAGAAAAGTGTGCCAAGGATGAGGATGAGAATGCAGTTGTTGATATCAGGCATGGACAAAGTGTGAAAATACACAGATGTGCCATAATATTATTTAGGCATGAAAAAACAAGAAAAGTTGTCACTTATCTTGCTGATATTTTCTGTTTCCATCCTGTGCATCTAGTTTAAATGGCTGCAAGCATATTGTTGAAAAAGGATGCAAAAGTAAAATCTTCAAAATTAGGTTTCTGTGGCATATCAAAGCATCACACAACCCTTCACATGCAGGAGGTCATGTTCTTACATGCCTCACCTCCCCACATGTACTTAATATAATCAGGTCTACAGTTCCCCCACTTAGGAGAAAGAAGAAAATCTAACTAAAGTTTTTTTTTTACTGGACGTCTTCTTTTGGTCAATAATATTTGACCATTTTGTTTGTAACCAAATAACTTCCTCCCACCTCCTCTCACTCTCATCCCTTCCAGATAAACTTGTAATAATCCATCTGTAGCACAATTGTCTGATCTCTTAGTTAAACCCTTGCATGTCTGGATTTTATTTTGTCTACAGTTATTAACTTATTCTCTTATATTCCATATTTGCTCAGTCTTTACATGTGTATTCCCACCAGTATATGTTTGTTTTTTTCTTTATCAGCTACTTTGCAGCCATGAGTTTCAGTGTGCCTGCATGTTTTATATATGTTTTATTTATTACCATAGCAATGGGAAATGTATAGCATTTATACTATTTAGTGTTTTTGCTTTTCTTACACTTTACAGATTAATTTCTAACTAGGAGTTTGCACTTTGTTGAAATGTGTTAAAGTTACAGTGTGAGCAGTAGTTAATTTTGTGTTTATAATTTGTCTCATAGTTGATAGTTTGTTCTAACAGTTGCAGTGACTGTTTACATTTTGATTGCTTCTTTTAATAAACAAAGAAAGGGGGGCTGAAATTCACTAATGTGGATTCACCTGGTCTCCTGGAACCAGTTTGTCTTTGCCTTAGAACGTTTGTTCCTAGGAAACCACTATTTGATGAAGAGTGCAGGATCAGAAAGAGACAAGGACATAGGTGAAGAAGACATAGAAGAGATCCATCTCAGATGGAGGAAACCAGATTCTAACTGACCATTATACGATGTATTAAACTTATATGTAAATACCCATGAAAATACCATCACCGCTGTCAGCACTGCACGTCTTTACTATGAGAGATGATGAGGGAAATCTCAGATCTCTGGTAGTTCAAGATTATACACAACAGATCTGGTTAAAATGGTGACTTTTTAGTGACAGTTCATAAGCTACAGACATCACTATCTATGTACTTGAAGATGGCAGGCATGTTGCTGTTTCAAAAAAAAAAAAAAATCCTGACCAAGCAATTGGGTTACTTTTAAGAAAAGTGTGCCAAGGATGAGGATGAGAATGTAGTTGTTGATATCAGGCATGGACAAAGTGTGAAAATACACAGATGTGCCATAATATTATTTAGGCATGAAAAAACAAGAAAAGTTGTCACTTATCTTGCTGATATTTTCTGTTTCCATCCTGCCAGTGACACTTCCCATTGGCATACATGAATGGATAAACTGTGACCACTGGCAAACATGAATGGATAGGCTGTGACCATTGGCATACATGAATGGATAGGTGGTGACCATTGGCATACATGAATGGATAAGCTGTGACCACTGGCATACATGAATGGATAGGATGTGACCACTGGCATACATGAATGGATAGGCTGTGACCACTGGCACACATGAATGGATAGGCTGTGAAGCTCTGTAGTGTGTAATTAACCACACCTGTTTTAATAACATAACCAGCCACTCCAGGATCAGCTGAATAACCAGTATGGAAAAGTTTGTATCCCTTTCAAAGAGAGTATGCTGGGTTTATACTTGAAAATGTGCCAGAAGTGTCATACCATGATTTAAGCCTTGTAACTTCAGTTGCATGTCTGATGGCAGAGATATGAACTATAGTGATAATAATATTATATTTATTCTTATTCAGAATTACCAGGTCTTATAGCCTGACCAAAGTCTGTTTCCCTCAACGCTGTAGGCATATTATGTACTTATTTCCCTCTAAAACATTTTTCTTAGGCTCAATGATAACTGTGGTGTTCTTTCATCTACAGAGTGACATAATTCTCCATGCAAACATGCCTGGACAACCTCCTGAATGATTTGTTTTTACCAATACCAATGTAAAAAAGCCTTGGGATAGGGTGTACAGTTATAAAGTCTTCAAATACCCAAAAGGAAGAAAGTATTTATTAAAGACGTCAGTGTACAGTAGCTGTGATTTATCAACATGATTGCAAGAATGCAAAGATGTAACTTGTATCCACCCAAATTGTTGCAGTGAGTAAATTATCTTACATATTTCAGCTTTCTGTGTAAAAACTGTCAATCAAGAAACATGCAAACCATCCAAAATGTTTGGCATATTGTGGGAAGTGAGCATAAAAATCAACAGATGATGTGTTTTCTAAGCCCTTTTTATAAACCAGTTTAATGGACTTGCATTACAAAGCAATATAAATAAAAAAAAATATTCATTCTTTTTTTTACTTTCATCTAGCTTGTATCAGCATTTTCAAAGATGTGTGCCATTTCTCTGCAGTATCTTCTGACACAAGAAAATGGCAGGTATATGATCAAGATACGTTAATATGAAATCTCGGGGAAAGGACAAATAAAACTTGTCACAAAGCAGTTGTCTTCTCTCTTATTTATTATGTTATATTATATGTTTATATATTTTTTAGATTATTTCACTTGCTAAGAGAGAGATGGCATTTTGTGTAAATGCTTGTTTAGTATTTCAGCAAAGCATCACTGAAGTTAACAGTAATTCTTAAGCATTTAAATATGAAGCATTCATGAATCCATTTCATAAACTGATATTTAAATGGAAAGTGTAACTGTTATCATGACTAATTTAATCAATACCTGAAGTGTTGAATATCTCTACCCCACCACCTGCACTCATTTCTTCCCAGCTTCTACCCGAGCTCTCTCCTAGATCCACCTATCCTACTGCCCTCCTAATGCTAACCAACCTCTCTCTCTCTCTCTCTCTCTCTCAATACAGCTTGCTTCCTCAGGTGTTCCCCTCTCTACAACAAATATTTTCAGGATCACTCCTTCTAATGGAAGACTACCTTGGACTGCCCGCTCCCTAGGCACCAGATATGCACTTTTTCAGCGCCAGACCTAAAGTGTGGTTATCCTCCTGAAAACCAGCATGTATGTACTTTATATTACAACTAATAAAGACTGTCTAAAGAGTAACTGGTATTCTACCTTTAGCGAGTGCACCAGCAGCCTACTACAGCTCATTACCTCCCCTTCAGTTTCTCTTTATTGCATACCCCTGAATGCCTCTACTAAACTTTGGAAGTATCCAAACAGGATTAATTAATCCCAAAATGACTAATTTATTTAAAAAGAAAAAAACAAAAACGTACGGGGAAAAGTAAAGCTCTGTAGCCCATCCCCATTTCGTCACTAGGTGGTAGCATACACCCACTAAAGTGAAACGCTCATTTTTCAAATGTTTGCCTTATCTTTACTGCTATACTTTATTTTATTTTACACATAAATATCTTTAAGTTTACAAATAAAATTCTTCTGCACTGCCCTCTGCTGATCTCTCTGCAGCCTTGGGTTTTTCTATCTAAACTGCTTAAAATACTCACCCACTGGCAATAGCACTGTCCCAACTATTGTAGTCCCAGTAACTAATTGTTCATTGTTCTGTGGAACATTCACTCCTCTTTGCTCATCCCGCTCCGTTCGCCCTACAGGCTCACTTTGCTCCCCTCGACTACCCCCAAATCTCACCCACCCCCACTATCTGCACATTTATACCTAACCTGATTCCTCCCTGCAATCACACCCCATCCAACCACACCCAATCCAACAAACCACCCACTCCCATTCAGGTTAACCCCACACACTCCAATAACCAAGACTACTATCTCCTCACACATCTTAATCCAAACTAGCCTACTCATCTCCCTCTCCTGTCTCACCTTCCTTACACTCCTCCCCAGCACACACCCAACTCACAACCCCCATGCCACTACCCCTACCTCTCAAAAAGAAAAAACGCTTATAGCCTAATCTCCCCTGAACTCTATTCTTCCAACTCAGCCCATCAATTCAAACCAAAAATATTCCCAACAACACCCTCCCCTTACCCTACTGGAATTATTAACTCCAAAAAAACACTCCCCTTTCTCTACCTTTCCACCCTCTCTCCCATTCACCACCTCAACCAACTCTTCCTATTTATCTCCCTCTCACTCTCAGGTGACATCCACCCTAACCCTGGTCCCAACCCCACCAAAACTTTCATTAACCTTACCAACACACCCCAAAACCCAAAACCATCTAACTCACCACAATCAATGCACAAAGCATCAAAAACAAAATCCCCAAACTCCATGCTTGGCTCGCTCACAACAAACCCAACATAACCGCCATCTGTTAGACATGGCTTAAACCCTCCATCTCAGACAGTGAAATACTCCCACCAGGCTACCAGATCCTTTGCAATGACAGAACCCAGAAAAAAGGAGGTGGAGTGGCTATCATCTACCCCTCCACCCATACACTAACTCCATATACCAACCCCATCCCTACCTTTTCCAATGCTGAAATAAGCTACTTAAAACTTAATTTCAAATCTATATGCATCTGTTCCATCTATATCCCCCCAGGCGAAAACATCAAAACTCTAGAAGACATCTTATCTTGGTTTATCTCCAATATCAAAATAGAAACCTATATCCTTGGTGATCTAAACATTAACTGGGCCTCTCTAAACACTGACACCCCATCCATTTCAATTAATTTATACAACTTCACCCAACTTATCAACCTTCCAACCAGGCTTAACAGAGATGGAACTTCTGGTACCATCATAGATTGGATACTAACTACCCACCCCCACATGGCCTCAAATGCAGGTAAATGACCCAATCCTCTTAGTGACCACATTCCTGCTTTCATGGACCATATATCCTCCCCCCCTACAAAAAACATCACCAATATAGCCAAACCCACAACCTAGCCTTCTTCAACCCTGAAATATTCTCAGAATGCCTGAAACACACTAACTGGTCACCCCTAAAAACCCTCCCACTAGACTGTGCAGTATCCTAGTTCAATAAAACATTCCTTACTATTTTAAATCAACTAGCACCCCTCAGATCCATATGAATCAGAACTAATCCCTGCCCCAGCTATTCTCTGAAACTAAACACATCATGCATCAATGTGACCAAAAATGGAAACAATACTAAAAACAAATCACCACCTCCTTCCTAGAATTTAAACAACTGTGAAACCTAGCCAAAAAGCTAATAACTAAAGATTGCAAAACCTATTACAACAAACTCCAAGCCATGCACACATCCAATCCAAAACAATTTTGGAACTCCATTTCCTCCATTCTTCGCCCTGGTAATAATAGCAACCCATGCCCAGATCCCAGCCTTACCAGCCTCGAAACTACTAAATTCAACTCATTCTTTATAGATTGCATAGCAAAACTATCCTTCTCTTTCCCTGACGCCCCCCTAGCCCTCCTCACCCCACCAACCAACCTCCTCCTACCCCACTTTTCTGCCTAGAACCCATCCCCACAAACACAATAAAAAGGCTTCTCCTCAAGCTAAAACCCTGTCACAACACACCAGACAATCTACCACACACCTACCTAAAACACTCCACTGAAGCCATAGCCTACCTCATATCTATTCTTATAAATAGATCAATAAAAGAGTCATATGGCCCAACCATCTGGCACCATGCATACATCATCCCTCTACACAAAGGTGGCAAAAACAGAGACATAACCAATTTTAGACCTATAGCCATACTTTCCCCTCTCTCAAAAATACTAGAAAAAAACGATCCATTCACAAATCATACATTACCTAACTCAGAACAACCTCCTCCCCCATATCCAACACAGCTTTTGTCCTGGCCATAGTACCATGACTGCCCTCTTTTCCTTTCTTGAGACCATCAACCAGCACGCGACAAGGGCAAATATGTATCACTGGTTTTAGATCTATCTGAGGCATTAAACACCATCTCCCACTCCTTATTCCTCTTGCACTTCTTATTCTTACACCTTTCTCCCTCCACCTTAACCTGGTTCACCAGCTACCTATCCAACTGCCAACAAGCAGCCCAGTGGAAAGAATCTATCTCATCTTTCCTACCTATACCCACAGGTGTTCCTCAAGGCTCAGTACTTGGCCCTCTACTCTTTAATATATTTATCAATAACTTCCACCTCTCCATTCCCAAAGCCTCTGTTATCAAGTATGCAGACAACTCCACCATCATCTGCTCTGCCTGTTCCCCCTCTGAACTACTCCTAAAAAAACAATGTACCTTTTCCAAAACAGAATCCTGGATGCAATCAAATCACCTTGCCCTTAACACCAGCAAAACAAAACTAATGATTTTTACACCCACTAGAACTCCACTCTTGACAAAAACCTTTTCTCCATAATAAGCCAAAATAACACCCCTCTTGAAATAGTTCCCAGTACCAAACATCTAGGTTCATAGGTTCATAGGTAGGTACTAGGCTATCTGCCCGAGGGCATTTTTAAGCCTAGCCAGAGTGTGTCAGCTTTCGCCGCCCCATTGATTAATTAACTGAGCCTCTGTCAAGCAGAGCCAATGAAGTGATCCCAGGGGTGTATTTTCTGTTACCCATCCACTCGTCAAGGCTTCTCTTGAAGAGTGTTAGTGAGGGGCTCTTTTTAGCACACCTTCAAGGACCGCCACAGCTGAATTAAAACATTATTCTTTTATTCCAACGATATGAAACAATATAAAACTTTTTGTAAGCGCTTTCGGGTATAGACTATATCCTTCATCAGACAAGTAACTACTAAGCTTTTCCATTCATTTAAATAGTTAAAAAGGCGCCAAAACCTATACCATTTAAAAATATAACTTCTATCTACCATTAGATGGCAGTATATACATTACTTTCTATAAATTCTTGCTATCATTATTTACTGTCTGAATATTAACGTAATTCATCAAACATCTACATATCATAGTACATCTATACATTAAAATTAAAATAATGATAAACATTTCATACTGTCACCTAAATATCTCTAAAACATTCTCTTGCTCTTGTGTTAATATATACTTTTATATATTTATTAAAAAACATTAAAAAATTTACATAACATAAAACTTATAAACATTCAGCCTACTTTATAATATCAACAATTTATTATAACTTATAATTAAACTAATGCTTTAGTGGCCTATCTCTGAGAAAAGGTTTGATAGTTATCCTGTTATTCAAACCTTTCTACTTATCTGATTGCATTCTAATAATCCAACTAGTTTCTTCTTTTTCCTTGTAATTTGTAACATTCCCTAACCTATTGTTTCTTCCAATTAACTCTATTACCATAAATTTAAATTTATGGTCTAATCCATTGCTTAATACATGTTGTGCTAGTGCATTTGTCTCATCTTCTCGATTAATTGCATAAATATGTTCCCTCACCCTCTCTCTCAATGTCCTATTTGTCTTGCCTATGTAGAAACTGTTACATTTTAGACAGCTGGCTAAATAGACTATATCTCTAGTCTTATAATCAGCATAATGTTTAAAATTGTAAGTTTTTTTCGTATCTGGGTGAGTGAAACTATCAGATGCCATCCTATAGGAGCACTGGTTGCATCCTCTGCAAGGAAAAGTTCCTTGTCTACTGGATGTAACCCCTTTCTTACTTCCTTTCTCAAAACATAGCAACCTCTTCAAAGACTTGTTATTCCGATAACTATAACTGGGTTTATATCCCACTATACTTTTTATTTTGTCATTTGTACTCAATATAGCCCAATTTTTATTAATAACCCTGCATATATCTTTGCTATTATTTGAAAAGGGAATATTCAGCCTCAATTGCGTTTTTAACTTTCTGGATTTTTCCTTCTCATTGTCATGTAAATGAGTATTCTTACTACTAAAATAAGGTCTCCCCTTACCTTTTCTATCTATAATTTGGGGGTCCATTAGGACATCACTTTCTTTATCAGAATATCCCCTCTTTAAAAGCTCCTCTCTTAATCTCTTTAGAGTTTCATCACATTTTGCATCCTCACTAGTAAGATGGGATATTCTCCTCCCTTGATTTATCACAATGTTCTGATAAATATGCCCTGGGTGCATACTTGTACGATGAAGTAAATTATTTTTCCTACAATTTTTCCTAAATAATGCTGTAGTATAAGTCTCATTCTCTCTAGCTATAAGGACATCTAAGAATTCAGTCTCTGTTTTTGACCATTTCCCTTCAAAGCTCAGGAAACCTGTGGTTTGATTAATATATTCTACAAATTTAGATAGTTCTATTTCCGTCCCTTTCCACAGAAAAAACACATCCCCCCAGATTCATGAAGCTCGGCGCAAGGCCGGTGTAAGGCCTGCGCTGGCCGTGCGGCGTATAAATAGTGTAGTAGCGCCATATGCATATTAATGAAGGTGCATCGCTAACACATCCACGTGCATAGGACACGTGCGCGAGTGCATGGGGCGTTACTAAGCTGCGCCCGGAGGCGTGTCAATGTTGGCTGGCGATGAGCAACCTAAACTGCTGAATATTATAGCCTGCCTGCAATAGTAATCGCACCTATCAGTGTCCGTGGATAATGAAACGTATGCAAAGCATGCAAGACAGTTCCCGGCCACACAAAATGGAGAACCAAACAGAAATGCACGCAACATAATATGAGTTACCATCCATGGAACAAATGATATTTAAAATCATGTGTCCGTAATGTACTGCACTGTCAGAAGTTATACCCAGTGGAAGTGAAGTGCATCATGTCAGCGCGCCACCAATACACACGTCTAGCCCCATGGGTATGGTCACCAGCAGTCCCACAGTGGTAGTGATAGTACACAGCTGGGCAGTTGTGGCTATATAACAACTGTAAAGAAACCTGACAGTCCAAATTGTATACCAAACACACACAAACATATGTATATTAAAATGTGCTATACACATGAACGTAACCGTGACATACACATAGGATGCCATATGCGGAACCGGGATATCCAAAAGCAGAACCCATGCATGCAAATGCAATACGCAACAATCCCTGTACAGCACATAACCCGCACCCATGTCCTAATGTCCACCAAATCCAGCTACCAGCCTTGCGCATCCGTACACCTACACATAGCGAGTATTCCCCATATGTAGTAGGAAGTATCGTCCTAGGCAGTGTCAGGATTGCAAATATGTATCCCACGTTTGTAAACATCCCATCACAGGTACGTAAATCCAAATACCCGTGCGTTAATGTTCCGTCAAAATGTGTGTACATCCCGCGTTGGATAAGTAACCTGTTGAAACCTCAGAGTTGTTTACACGCCACTGTGTCCATTACTATACACATCTGGACAAAACATGTATGTGTAGTCACGGTACTGTTCATTTGCCACACAGACATGCAAAACATACTACGCAGGATGGAACAGCTGTCCACCATGCAGATCACCCCACTAGGGTTGCCACCTGTTCAGATGGCCAGGGTGGGACATCCCTTGTAGAAATGTGAGAATCTGCAGGATAAAACATACCCCCGGCCAGTGCAAAGGACAGAATTACACGTGTATGCCAAGATAAAAGCTTATTCCATAGCATTTGAATAGCTTATGCTATCCCAAATAATAGTTATGTGTACCAGATACAAAATACCTGTATCATGCAACTAGTAAAGAAAATAAGAAATATATTACTGTCTTAAAATCACAGGACAGTTGCCATGTCTTAGGTGTTGTCTCAGGACACAACTGTCCAAAGTGGGACCTCCCCTCGCAAACAGGAACAAGTGGTAACCCTACTCCCCACTGAATTATCGACAGTATATATTCAACTCAATCACATACCGACACCACCTCCCAACCTATTACAGCAACAAAACCTGGACAAAGCCTAAAAGGATGGGTGGACAAATAGGGACAGATGTAATTACTGCTCTCACAAACTTTGAAAGTTCACTGAATAATAGTATGTACATAAGCATGAAATGTTGTGAAGGATGTGGGGTAGTCCCCAGTATTACAGAGGTCCGTACATTTATACTGTAACATAATATGAGTTACCGTCTATGTTGACTGTACTACTGCATACCCGTAGTTAATTCATAGTTAAGTCATTTGCAAAATAATAACCCTTGTAAGAATGAATACAGGAAGTAGTCAAATGTGAATGGGAACACCACTCACCGTGGATTATGTATTGTAACCACCCCCACCCATATTATGTATTGCCAACATCATAAGCTGCTGACAGGTGCCCAAACACCTGTGTCTGTAAACACAGATAGAATGTCTGAAATTAACAAACCCTGTCCATGTGCTTTGTCTGACATTTGAACACGGTCAGGGCATTTCCGTTCACCAGGCAGACAAGCCTAAACCCAGTTCATCACATGAACACCCTGACAATTAAAGAACTGTATGTGTCAGGACTATAAGCCTTTGGGTTCTGAATATCCCTGCAGTGATTAAATATGCAGCTTGGGTCCAGAGCAATAGGGAATGTGTAACATGTAGTACCGCATTTTTCACAGCAGGAGAATGTATGCCTGTGACGTAAGTGAAGCGGGGAGGCATATGTTAATGTAGCTATGTACTATGGGTATGCATATAAATGAGTCAGAACACCAAACGTATAGTGGTTACAGCATCCGGCCAACGTGAATGCAGTCCCGGTTCAACTACGACTACAGCACATATAATGTTAAAGTGTAATGAATGCGTCTGTGCTGTACAGACATTTAAATATGTAAAGGTGAACGTGCTTTTCGCATATGTCCGTTAACCAGATTAGAGATATTTCACTGGTACTGTCAAAAGTAATAAAGCCCACGTAAGCACAAAGACTTAGTAAACATATGTAACCCACAATAAGGATATGCATGTGCACCTGCATGTAACCCACAATAAGGAAATGCAAGTGCGCCTGTGCGTGTGTAATCCACTCACAGCATAGCAAATGAATGCTGGTTTCTACACGTAATGTCTATGCATGGATATATACATTTGTGTATAGATATATATATCCACAGACTTAAACTAAATAAATATATGAAATAAAGAATGTACAGATATATATATATATAGATATATAAATATATATATACATACATACATATATATATGGGTCTACTACTAATGCCCGAAACGACGATTCCCCGACGGAAAACTCACCGACGCCAGATGACCGACAGGTAAGTGTACCGACAGGGTGATTTGCCGACAGCGGAAAGACCGACAAGGGAATGTGCGATCGCGACGCGGTAAGTGTGCGATGGTGACGGAGTTAGGAGCAGTCAGGTAAGTGCTCGAGATTGTGGGATGTCGGGTTAGGCTGTGGGAAAGGTGAGTGTGTGTTCGTGTCGGAGGTATGGTTGGTAAGGTAAGTGTGTGCTAGTGAGGGACTGTAGTTTAGGACGGGTTAAGTGAGTTAGGGTTAGGGTGCAGGTAGGTGATGTGTGCATTAGTGTCGGAGCTTGGGCTAGGGGTGGGTTAAGTGAGTTAGGGTTAGGGTGCAGGTAGGTGAAGTGTGCGTTAGTGTCGGAGCTTGGGCTAGGGGTGGGTTAAGTGAGTTAGGGTTAGGGTGCAGGTAGGTGATGTGTGCGTTAGTGTCGGAGCTTGGGCTAGGGGTGGGTTAAGTGAGTTAGGGTTAGGGTGCAGGTAGGTGAAGTGTGCGATAGTGTCGGACCTTAGGGTTAGGGTTTGGGTCAGGGCTAGTGTGTATGCTATGTAGTGTCGCGTGTTGTTTAAGTTCCGTGTGTCGGTGGAGTGGTGTTGGTGTAATGGTGTTCGTGTTTTGCGTTGTCGGGTTTGTGTGATGTCGGTCATCTGGCGTCGGGGAGTTTTCCGTCGGGAATCGTGTCGGTAATTAGTAGTAGACCCATATATATATATATATATATATATATATATATATATATATATATATATATATATATATACACTCAAACACATACAACATCAATTGATATATACCTAACAAACATATAAACAAATGTCCTCGTAGATATAACACATGTACATAAATAGGTTACACCATAGCTAGTATGGATACACATAACAGACATGCAATTAAGGTAAATACGCTGCTGCTTCCAAAACTACTGGCCGGAAAGTATCAGTGTGCCAGATCTGTAAGTTCTACTCTTTAAACATGGATATAGGTGTCCTTTGCAGGACTCCAAAAATAGTGAATTTATAAATGCACAGCCCTGTATTGATTGCCGCAAAGAAGTGTCATCCGCAACTACAATATAGCTGTACATGCCACAGTAGCTTGTACAAGTGTAATAACACATGGGTTGACAGAATGTAAGACATATGTACCGACATGCGGAGAGTGGATAGTGCTTAGAGGTGTCGTCATAATTTATTATCGCTCACATTAAATATGTGTTATGACTACTGTGGAGGGGTGTCAGGTCTGGGAATCATGGGTATGCAATAATGGGCCTAGGTGCCTAGGTGTTGGCTGGCACAGATTTATGAGGTCCGCCCCATGGGAGTGATTAATATATCTATGTGGGTATAGCAGACGCCTCTAACTTCCTAAAATGAAGAAACCATCTACCGGATATCGTGTAAACTATTGGGGGAAGACGTAGGGAGTTATATTAGTGTCGTGTAAGCGATTATCATGGACGTACATGCGTACGAATAAGATGGTAACCATACCTCTCAATCAGAATAAGACATCTGGACAAAGGCATTTTAAAATAAGTACAAATAGGGAATATCTCAAATATTCCTCTTACAAAGTCAGAACGTGGATAGAATAATGGATCAGTCAATAGTATGAATGTTTCGAGGGTTATTAATTGTAAATAACAAATGTCTGTCATTATTGTCTAACCCCACAGTCCCAAATGACTTCCCACTAAATTACCAGAAAGGCATTGCACAATATTATTAAAAAAGGAACAAAATCAGACATCTAAGTTAGGGACATTTACCCAAAATTTGTACAGTTGAGAGGTATGAAGGTAACCCTGACCTAAATAAATGTACAGAACTAGTGCGATTATGACAAATGACAAAACATGTATAAGTCAAAAGCATGTACCTCGACAAATCTGGATGAATACTAATGCCCTGTGATAGTCAATGTGGAAGGTTAATAGAAACAACATAAAGGTGTCCCTCAGGGTGCTATGCAGTGTCCCCGAGACAGTGTTCAGTCTCCCACACACGCATGTGAGTTCTGCCACTGATGGAAAGCGCAAATACCGGCGAACACATAAGGTAGATGATAGCAGAATATGTTTTGATCAGCACCTATTGGCGTTTGTGAGGAACACAACACTCTGGGCGGGTGTGTCCCACAAAAGGAATGTAATGGCATCTGGCCTGTGAATTCTCCATATATTGTGTGTAGTGGTGTAATAAAATGACATATCTTGTATCAGAAACAGATACATGTTATAGGAAACAATATCATCGACTATACCACTACAAGACAAATCTGAAGGTATGAAAAGTGCTGAAGTAGTCAGTTTAGTATTGACCGCAGGTATGTGTGGACTTGTCAAATGTCACAGCTGGTACATATAGTCCCTATAGGGCTGTCACCTCTACAAATGATGAAAGTGGGAGGTGCCCTGTATAAATGACAGACGTAGCAGGTCAAAACATACCTACAGCCATGCCTACCCCACAAATAGACATATTAGCACACATCAAAGCTTATGCCAGGATTCAGAAAGCTTTGGTTGGTGTACGAGTAGAATAAGAGTAGAGCAAGGCAAGATGTCCGCCGAGCTATTCAGCAATATCCTGTAGGGGCGTGTAACACAGCCCCTCAAACGAACGTTGCACGGACAATGTTAGGATATGCAAATTACCCCATTTGTAGGTGAAAGCTATGCAAATGATGTAAAATATCAACCAACAAACCTTCAGACAACTAAGAAACCAAACCAAAAAAGCAGTAATATTAGATAAAAAAAACTACTACCTACTATCCCAACAAGTGAATCAATCCAAACCACAAAAGTTCTGGTCCAGCATCAATCAACTACTCCACCCAGGAAAATCGACCACTCCTAGCCCTCAAAATACTGAACACAAAACTTCAATAAATATAGCTAATGATTTTAACACATTCTTCACTAACACTATACAAACACTAGCTAGCCAGCTCTCACCTCAGAACTTCACTTTACCTACTAAAAAAACAAACTGTTCTCCCCCCTTTCAACTTCACCCCGTCCCTACATCATATGTGCTTACCCTCCTTCAGAAATTGAAACCATGCTCTCCCTCAGCAGACCAACTACCTGCAGAATTTCTGCAACTAGCTGCTAAAGCCATTGCCCTCCCAATATCAATCCTGATCAACAGAACCATTACTGAAAGCTATATCCCTTCTAAATGGAAAATCTCCCATATTATCCCCCTCCACAAAGGTGGCCAATCTACCGAGCTTTCCAATTATCGACCTATTGCCCTCCTGTCACCTCTAGCTAAGATTATGGAAAAATGCATCCACAAACAACTGCTTCAACACTTAACACAAAATAACCTTCTAGCTAACTGCCAGCATGGTTTTAGACCTTCACATAGTACCTCCACTGCCCTTCTCTCCTTTACAGATACTATCAACAAACACCGTAGTCTAAACAAACTCTCTTCTGCCCTATTCATTGACTTATCTAAAGCCTTTGACATGGTGAATCACCAAATTCTCATCACCATAATAAAATCCCTATCACTTGATACATCCTCCATACAGTGGTTCCAGTCCTACCTTGACAATAGACAGCAGGCAGTACTATGGCACAAGTCCCTCTCTACCCACTTACCAGTCAACCTCGGTGTCCCCAAGGATCCATCCTTGGACCTCTACTCTTTTCCATTTTCATCAATGACCTCCACCTAGCCATCCCTCAAGCCTCATGTATACAATATGCAGATGATTCTACACTTATATGCTCAGCCTCATCCTCTTCAGACCTCCTATACCTTACCCAACAAGTCTTCAACACAGTAGAGAAATGGTTTACTCACAGATGCCTTCTCTTAAACCCCAAAAAGACTAAACTCCTTCTATTCTCTCCCACCAGCAAATACTCCCCATTGGATTTCACAGTCACTTCTATCAACAAGACTATTATATCCCCTGAAGCTACCACTAAACTACTAGAAGTCACCATCGACAATAAACTAAACTTTGACATACATATAAACAACACTATAAAATCAGTTAATAAAAAATTGGGCTCCCTGTATCAGATTAAATCTTTTCTCCTACCCTCTGCTCGTACAATAATAGCACACACACATCTAATATTTCCTCTTCTATATGCCTCACCCATCTTTACTAAACTATCTAAACACAACCTCAGCAAACTGGAAAGGTCTTATAATAACATCGCCAGATTTGCCACAGGAAACCCATTTCAAACCCATCATTGCCTCAATTTAAAACAGCTAGGCTGGCTTGAACTACAGAACCTAATCAAATTCCATCAACTAACTATAGCTCACAAAACCCTTTACACACCATCCAAAACACCAGCTCTATCCACACTAATCACTCCCTACAAGAACCTAGATTCCCTTAGGTCTTCACATAAACTCCTAGCCAGTTCTACCAAAACAAACAACAAGGCCGGTGACTCTCTTTTTTCTAATACAGTAGGGAAAGCCTGGAATCTTCTACCAAATGACATTTCTACACTTCCCTCACTATCCATTTTCAAAAACAATCTGAAAGTATATCTCAAATCTCACTGGCTATGTTACTGTTCCAAACCTGACTAGCTCTATAGTCACCCTAAACTCTGATCTTCCCCTTCTTTTCCTTCAGGAAAAAAAAAAAAAAAAAAAAGTTTTTTGGTTCTGCTATATGAACTGCATCTACTGTTAAGATTGAATTCTATACTGACAATTTACTTTAAATTGTTAGAATTTATCCTGTAAATCAGTCTGTTTTTGCTCTTATTTTTTGTATTGATTTTGTTTATATGCTTGACTCACAGAAATTTGTTAATTTAGCTGTATTTATCTAGGAGCTTTTCTCCCCGGGCCTCTACTGAAAATGGACATGTATCCAGTTAGACTAGCCCGGTAAACAAATGTAAAATAAAATAAATAAAATAAATAAAATATGCGATACATGAAACAGTAAGCTGTCCGTGCAAGAGTAGAGGTATGTGCAGAAATGTACATGGATGTTAACCGAGTAACGTTCTGCAAGTAGCTAAACGGAGCAATGTCATCTGCAAATAAAGGATGGTTTAGTTGAAGAAGCATGCCAATGTCCAAATATAACACCAGTGGCATGTATTCCCATTGGAAATTAATAAAACTCTACTTGTCCTCCCCCGATCTCCGAGTATGTGCTGTGCATACAAAACAAGACAAATATGTAAAATATACATACAAATTGTAATGTCAGTTAAAACTTATTGCGTCATGCAGGGGAATGGCAAGCTGAAGACAACATGGCTACTGAGTAGTGGTTGCTATGTGTGGAAGCACACACTCAGAGATGTAATCAAGCATTAGTAGGCAATCCTATGCAATTGAGGCTGAGGATAGTGAAGCACAATTTGTCATGCCATATGGGCCAAGCCCCTACAGTGTAAGAGTAGGTGAAGGGGACTATCATCGTAGAAGATAGGTGACATCATGAGTGTGTATGTATAAAACACTGTAATCTTATTGGAGCAGTGTGTCACATGTCTGCTGTCAGTGACTCATCAGTGGAAGAGGCGTGTTATGATTTATCCTAGGTAAAGTCAGTAAACTGACAGTGTATGCCATGGATATCACTGAAGTTCCTTGCAAACCTGGTGAAGTGTGTTTGCGCCCATACAAGCCTGTAAGCCTGAGTAAGCATGTGTGCATGTGTGTCAGCCTGTGTGTGTGACTTGAAGAATAAGCAAGCTACTGTAAGATTGTTGAAGCCCGTGTAATGTTGTGTAAGCTAGTGTAAGTGTTTGTACACATGTATAAGCCTGTGTGCGCACGTGGAAGTGGATATGCACTTCACTGTGCTCCTATGTGCGGCGCCACTCACTGTGGACACAAACAGTGGAAAGGAAGGTAAACAAATAGCAGTAAGTTAACCAAGGAGAACTACCACAGCTAGCAGGTGGAAACAATCAGACTGAGTATATTACACAGCCAGTACAGTAGGCCAGCACAGCACAGCATGTACAACTCTACAAACAGTAGTCCACCATGTTATTCTCAGACACACTGCAACACTGTAGTATAGTAAGAGACGTGCAAACTGTAAAAGCTTAACTGAGACAAGATAATGTTAGGGGCTGCCATTGCTATTATACGTCAACATATGCAACATGTGCAGGGTTGTGCCAATGTGAATGCCGCTCAGCATCACACAGTGAGTAGACGGAGAGGAGTGTGCAGGCACCGGGTAAACTACCAGGGGCTACATGAGCAGGAGATAGTAGAGCGCTATAGAGTGGACAGAGACCTCCTGCAGAAGATTGTGGATCTGTGCAGGCCATGTCTCACACACAGACCCAACAGAGGGAAACCTATCCCAGTAGAAACCAAGGTATGTGTTGCCCTAAGGATACTAGCAACAGGTACCTTCCAGAGATCAAATGGTGATATGACGTGGATTTTACAAACATCAGCATCCAGGGTACTGCACCAGGTCATGAATGCCATGTCAGCACATGTCAGTAATGATGTATATATCCCCAATTCCCATAAAGTATTGGGCAGCAATATGTGTCGTTTCCACACAATAGTGGAATACCCTAAGTACTGTGTGCAATGCACGTGCATATGCATCAAAGCAGCAGCCAGTGAGTGTGGCAGGGCCTACATCATCCACAAGTGCTTCCCCTCCATGAAGTGGCGGTTTGTGTGTGACGGCCAGCCCGTAATAATGAATGTGTGTGCTGGATGCCCTGGAAGCTGCAATGCGTCCGATATGTGGCATCTGACTCTGCTGTACAAAACATTTGGCAATGGGGACAACCCTCATGGTCATCTAGTGGGGGATGCCGGATGTGCAGTTCAACTGTGGCTGATGACACACATCAGAAATGCACACACACATGAACAGGAATGCCATAATGAGGCACACGCACATACAGAAACCTTACTCTAGCATGTGTATGTGTCGCCAAGTCACAGTTCTGGTGCCTGGACACATCTTGTGGAGCATTACCACACTTGTCAACTACATGTATCAGAACTGTCTGTGGCCTAGGTCATCTGTGACACACACACACACACACGACAGTTTATATACATAGTGTGAGTGACTGTTCATGTATGTGTAATACTGCAGAACAGTTCAAACACAGGAAAGTATGTCAATAATGGACATTCATCATAGTTGTACAACCACCTTGGAGGATATGCATGCAGAACTCTCATTGCATATGTGATACAGTGATGTACTTCACAATACCATTGTAAATGCAAATATCAAATGACAAATGACATAGCCCATATCTATATGTACACATTGTTACCCATTATACATATTGGGGTGTAATACCTATGTGTTACTGTTAGTATGTGTAGTAAATGTGGATAACTGACTCTGTTTAGCCTTATAGGTGTACAGCATGGGTTGAATAACACGTATATGTCTGTATGATACCTTTGTGTAGACTAACTGTGTCATGTGCAGAATGCATTCTAGGCCACAGTATGAATTCCCAGATGTGGACAGGAATATCCCTATTGTCTTTGCTTGTAACTAACATGGCTACATGTCAAACAGTAATGGTCCCAGCAATGTGTGGCGGTCAATACCAGTGCGAACTGGTATAGTATAGTGCATGTAGGATCCACATGCTACTGTGTGTCCTACATGTGTGGGACTGTTGTGAAGATATCATATAACAATTGGTAATTCAGACTGTTGAGGTCGTGTCAACTACCATAATGCAAAACTATGACAGATAGTAACAGTATCACCCACAGCATCGTGTAAAACCATAGCAATCACACATGTGTAGACAAGTGCAACAATATGTGTAGTATAATGCATACTGGCCACCAATAGAAAGTATGACGTGTTAACAGTGTGAAATACAGGGCATGTCACCATTCCAATGTGTCCACTATACATGTAGATGCAGACAGTGCGCCCTCACCATGTTCACATATAGATACATGTGAAACTGTACTACACACATCTCACACGTACTGCACACTGTGTAACACATGCTGCCAATACTACACACATCAGTCAAATGGCACATGGATGGATAATACATCTTCAGAATTAACAGTGCTGTACACTATACTACATTGATGATCATAGCTGGAATTTATCATGCCTGCTTACATACACCTAGAAGGTAATCACACTTTGTGTTAACAACATTGTAACATTATTACAGTGCTATGAAGCCACCCTGTGCATCAGCACCATGTTAGTCCGTACCTGCATCAATGTTACACATTACAAGAGGTGGTACAGGTGTCATCATATGCACAGGGTATGTAGTTTCATTTCCAGAGCCTGTCAGTGAACCAGCCAATCAACATGTATGCATTTGTGTGTGTGTGAGGGACAACAGGTTTTGCATGGCCCAATGTTGATGCAATGTGTGTGTGTGTTATGTGTTATCCCTAGCTGTTTGTTTTATGTGTGTCTCTGCATGTACACTGTTTCAGCATGTGTCAGCCATATACTGGAGGATGTGGGACAGTCACAGACTGTACCTGCCAGGCTGTACAGATCGCCATTCCTGGCCATGGACACCCCTCGATGCATTCAACCATAGTCCAGTCTTGCACCTGGTAATGTATACACATACATACATGGGATATGTAGCACAACCTGTGGATAAACGGGTGTCAGTAATGTTAACCTGATTTGCATAGCATTGCCATGTAATACATAGGTATATGAGCCATAGTCATCCTCCAACGTAATAACCACTGCTGACTGCTGCTGAGATGTGCGCATGACCGGTTAAAGGTGCTGTACTATCATTGTTTTCGATGTCCCTGGTAATACCCAGCAACAAAATAACTGGTCACTACACAACTATAACCCAGGATCACTACATCACACAGTGTGTGCACTGTCACAGAGCCATAGCACATTCAGATACATCCAAGGTGAACATGTACAGACAATGCAGCACATTCAAAAGTGCTGATATCCACATACATATTACAAAGATATATATATATATATATATATATATATATATATATATACACACACACACACACACACACACACACACACACACACTTGGAAGGGCCGGGAGTTGAACATACACCTACCTACTCTAACACACTACAGCATTACGCATTTACAGAACACGCTACCGAGATTACTGAACACAGCACTCCCAGAGGCATACTTCTAGGTGGGTGACATCATCCGCAAAGGCAAAGATGCTGATAGGGTATGTATGTGTTGTGAGGCACCTAAAAGCATTACTGTGTCCCCAGGCAGCTGGAAACACACACACACACACACACTTGGAAGGGCTGGGAGTTGAACATACACCTACCTACTCTAACACACTACAGTATTACGCATTTACAGAATGCGCTACCGAGATTACTGAACACAGCACTCCCAGAGGCATACTTCTAGGTAGGTGACATCATCCGCAAAGGCAAAGATGCCGATAGGGAATGTATGTGTTGTGAGGCATCTAAAAGCATTACTGTGTCCCCAGGCAGCTGGAAACACACACACACACACACACACACACACACACACACACTTGGAAGGGCCGGGAGTTGAACATACACCTACCTACTCTAACACACTACAGCTTTACGCATTTACAGAACGCGCTTCCAAGATTACTGAACACAGCACTCCCAGAGGCGTACTTCTAGGTGAGTGTCATCATCAGCAAAGGCAAAGACGCCGATAGGGAATGTATGTGTTGTGAGGCATCTAAAAGCATTACTGTGTCCCCAGGCAGCTGGAAACACACAGACACACACATTTGGAAGGGCAGGGAGTTGAACATACACCTACCTACTCTAACACACTACAGCATTACGCATTTACAGAACGCACTACCGAGATTACTGAACACAGTACTCCCAGAGGCATACTTCTAGGTGGGTGACATCATCCGCAAAGGCAAAGATGCCGATAGGGAATGTATGTGTTGTGACGCATCTAAAAGCATTACTGTGTCCCCAGGCAGCTGGAAACACACACACACACACACACACACACACACACACACACACTTGGAAGGGCCGGGAGTTGAACATACACCTACCTACTCTAACACACTACAGCATTACGCATTTACAGAACATGCTACTGAGATTACTGAACACCGCACTCCCAGAGGCATACTTCTAGGTGGGTGACATCATCCGCAAAGGTAAAGACGCCGATAGGGAATGTATGTGTTGTGAGGCATCTAAAAGCATTACTGTGTCCCCAGGCAGCTGGAAACACACACACACACACTTGGAAGGGCCGGGAGTTGAACATACACCTACCTACTCTAACACACTACAGCATTACGCATTTACAGAACGCGCTACCAAGATTACTGAACACAGCACTCCCAGAGGCGTACTTCTAGGTGGGTGTCACCATCCGCAAAGGCAAAGATGCCGATAGGGAATGTATGTGTTGTGAGGCATCTAAAAGCATTACTGTGTCCCCAGGCAGCTGGAAACACACACACACTTGGAAGGGCCGGGAGTTGAACATACACCTACCTACTCTGACACACACACAGCATTGCATTTACAGGAGCTGACTGAGATTACTGAACATAGCACCTCAGAAGCGTCCTTCTCTAGGTGGTGTCATCATCCAAAGGCAAAAGAAAATAAAGGGATAGGATGTGTGTGTTGTGAGGCATCTAAAAGGCATTACTGTGTCCAGGCGCAACTTGGAAGGGCCGAGTTGAAACATACACCTACCTACTGCACACACTACAGCATTACAGCATTTACAGAGCGGCTACTGAGATTACTGAACATAGCACTCCAGAAGTAGCTTCGGTGTGGGTGTCATCATCCGCCAAAAGGCAAAACGCCCGAGTATGTGAATGTGTGTGTCTAGCATCTATCTACTGTGTCCCAGGGCCCAGAAACACACACACACACTTGGAAGAGCCAGGAGTTGAACATACACCTACCTACTCTGACACACTACAGCATTACGCATTTACAGAATGCGCTACTGAGATTATTGAACACAGCACTCCCAGAAGTGTACTTCTAGGTGGGTGTCATCATCCGCAAAGGCAAAGACGCCAATAGGGAATGTATGTGTTGTGAGGCATCTAAAAGCATTACTGTGTTCCCAGGCAGCTGGAAACACACATACACACACACACACACACACTTGGAAGGGCCGGGAGTTGAACATACACCTACCTACTCTAACACACTACAGCATTACGCATTTACAGAACGCGCTACCAAGATTACTGAACACAGCACTCCCAGAGGCGTACTTCTAGGTGGGTGTCATCATCCGCAAAGGCAAAGACGCCCATAGGGAATGTATGTGTTGTGAGGCATCTAAAAGCATTACTGTGTCCCCAGGCAGCTGGAAACACACAAACACACTTGGAAGGGCCAGGAGTTGAACATACACCTACCTACTCTAACACACTACAGCATTACGCATTTACAGAATGCGCTACCAAGATTACTGAACACAGCACTCCCAGAGGCATACTTCTAGGTGGGTGACATCATCTGCAAAGGCAAAGATGCCGATAGGGAATGTTTAGAGAGTGAGCGGTCTGAAAGCATATTACCGTCCCAAGGTAGACATACACAAACATGCCAGTGCTGTCATCAGGCCAACTAAATATCTACGGAGCACAGCAACACTAAATAGATACAGGATGCACCACAGACAGTACACCCTTCGAGAGAGCAACAAGTGTGTTCAATGTAGGCATCTATCGTGACATCGAAATTCGACATCTGGTGCCTGGATGACCACAATGGCTATACAGGATGTCAATGGCCATGCCCACATGCTTAGTATCACATGTCTGTTTGGAATGTACTGTGTGTCCATCTACACAATGGTGTACTGGGCATGCTCACACACTTAGCTGTTGCAAAGGGCTATCTTGCATGCACACGGAGTCTAATCATGGAACGGCGCAGAGTGGAATGTACTGTGTGTCCATCTACACAATGGTGTACTGGGCATGCTCACACACTTAGCTGTTGCATAGGGCCATCTTGCATGCACACAGAGTCTAATCATGGAAGGGTGCAGAGTGGAATGTACTGTGTGTCCATCTACACAACGGCGTACTGGGCATGCTCACACACTTAGCTGTTGCAAAGGGCCATCTTGCATGCACATGGAGTCTAATCATGGAAGGGCGCAGAGTGGAATGTACTGTGTGTCCATCTACACAACGGTGTACTGGGCATGCTCACACACACAGCTGTTACAAAGGGCCATCTTGCATGCACATGGAGTCTAATCACGGAAGGGCGCAGAGTGGAATGTACTGTGTGTCCATCTACACAACGGCGTACTGGGCATGCTCACACACTTAGCTGTTGCAAAGGGCCATCTTGCATGCACAGGGTGTCTAATCACGGAAGGGCACAGTGTGGAATGTACTGTGTGTCCATCTACACAACGGCGTACTGGGCATGCTCACACACTTAGCTGTTGCAAAGGGCCATCTTGCATGCACACGGAGTCTAATCATGGAAGGGAGCAGAGTGGAATGTACTGTGTGTCCATCTACACAACGGCGTACTGGGCATGCTCACACACTTAGCTGTTGCAAAGGGCCATCTTGCATGCACATGGAGTCTAATCACGGAAGGGCGCAGAGTGGAATGTACTGTGTGTCCATCTACACAACGGCGTACTGGGCATGCTCACACACTTAGCTGTTGCAAAGGGCCATCTTGCATGCACACGGAGTCTAATCACGGAAGGGCGCAGAGTGGAATGTACTGTGTGTCCATCTACACAATGGCATACTGGGCATGCTCACACACTTAGCAGTTGCAAAGGGCAATCTTGCATGCAGATGGAGTGTACACACAGAAGGGCACAGTAAGGTATAACTGCCCTCACGCACAGGGCGGTCACACATGCAGTGACCTGTACACACACAGCTGCCATCACAGCTGTCACAGGTGCAGGTCACACGTACACACTGCAGTGTACACTGTAGCTGTCAAGTCAGCACCATGTCGTTGGTGCAGCACTACACAGCCTTACAGTCCCACAACACCATGTGACACATGACCACTGGGCTGTACAGTGGTGTACACCAGCTGTGCAGAGTACACACATACCAACAGGGATCCAACAGGTGTTATGCATTGCAATGATACCAGTATACATGAACAGGTCGGCTCAAGACATACCATGGCCCTTACACAGCTGTGACACCTGACTGTTGCTGTACACCAATGAACACACGTCTGGGTATGTCATACATGTGATTGTGTGGATGTGTGCATGGACTGCACACACAACACATACATACATTGCCTTTGATGTACCTCATAAATAACACTGGCCTAATCAATGCTACACACGTGAATTGAAGGTGGGCCCATGTCTGTTGAATGCTCACACTACAGGGGGTAGCAGTGTTGTCCAGGACACATACCCTTGTACTGGTCGCCTGTGACACCTGTGATATCATACCGCAGTCCATGTGTTATGTATGTCAACACACATGTCCAACAATAGCAATGCATACAAACATGGCAACAGGAGACACATGTGACATCTGTACTGTGCATGCAGCAAACATGCATGTGCAGTGGCTGATGTCCATAACATAGTTGCACCTACCTACGACATGCAGACACAATGCAGACCCAACATTGACATTTGTATACGGTGACATACAAACAGCATGTATGGAGGGATGTGTGTACATAATGTGGTGAACCACCTGTCTAGATGTATGTGTGCAGGGGGTGGCTCACAGCTGTGTCACACACCATCCTATCATGCCATGTACTAACTGTATGCTATGTCACTGTTACGTTACGGTGCTGACATAATGCATACACAGCAGTCAGGTGTTAACAACTATATGTCATGTGGCACCTGTAACACCTACAACCTCCCGTGTGTATATAGCAGCACATTTGCCAGATATAGCGTTGGTACACATAATGCAATCAATACCACTGCATGTCCATCAAACGTGTCATCATATGGCAGGTGTATCATTCCCAGCACTGCCATGTGTGTCCGAATGTGTGACCAGGGATGCCACATATCGTGGGGAATATGTCCCAGTTGCTACACATCCCTGTACACCATTGTAGAGATCTGTACATACGTCAGTGTGGGAAGCATGACATTCGCCGGTGAGGTGCATCACACACATCGGCTGTCCATATACACATGTGTGGTCACCACAGTCTGTGTGTGTCTGTTTGTATGTCTGGTGCTTGGTGTGAGTGTGTATGCTAATATACAGTGGGAAATTATCACTGGGCCCACGTGTTGACTAACCCGTAATGGTGATGCATTGCACAACCCTGTTGATGCCATAGGTCCCAGCCATACTGGTTACCTGTGCATGTCCCTTCTCTGTGACACGTCATGTGGGTGCATAGTACTGTGAGGGTGATGACCACACAGGCCAGGGTCCCCAGCTGCACACTATGGGGTGTGCGTTATAGTGGTGTACACCCCGTGAATGCGGCCATGTTCACGTACTGTTACAGGGTCTTACTGCTGCACAGTGTGGCCTCCAGCTACCAAGTGACACCTCACATCATCATTGGCCAGGCCGCTGTGTACAACCCCTGCACCATGTCACCATACCTGTAATGTGTCCTGCTATGTATGTCACGTCTCTGTCCAGTGTAGCCTGTGGCACCGACCACATGCATCAGGTGCAGTATATGTGCAGACATCTGTGTCATGTTTGTGTGTGCAACAGTCAGGATGAGGGTACATGTAGCATGCTGATATTGCCAGACGTGCCTGTGTGTACTCCACAGTTACACATGGGGGACTGCAAACACTGCTACCTGTAGGCACATGCAAGTACACCATAGGAGGGAACCAGGGTATCACAACCAACATGGTGCTACAGATGTAACCGAGACACATACTGTGAACACATCACAATGCATGCTGCATCTGCACTACATGGTGTGACTGGTGCATGTTGACAGTACACAACCTATGTCACATACCCAACTCAGTATTCACACACAACCACTGCAACATACACATCCCTCACTATGCATACACAGGTATTACATACACCTCTCACTATGCTGTTCACCCTGTGCATCAGAATATTTGTGCATAACCCTGCACCGATGGTGTGGATGACAGGGATGTGGCACAGGCTTCATCATATGCACAGGGTGATATGTTTGCCAGGGGAATAGGCTGCACCAATGGATAACATCATGTGTGTGTGTGTAAGGGCCGGTGAGTTGACTGGACATGTCTGTGCAGAATGCATGTGGATGTTGTGGAGCCCTACAGTTGTGTTTGCTGTGTGCATGTATGTGTGTACACAGTTCTGCCATTTGTGATGCCTACACGGGGTATAATTGACAGCCCCAGATTGTACAGTGCAGGTTGTACAGCTCACTGTGTCCGTCCACGGCCACGTGACCTGTGCCTGCCTGGGGTTGCACGGGCACTACCAGGTGGAGGTACAGAGTGGCTACTGTCCAACGACACATGTCCGCTGGAAATGTGTCCCCACTGAGACCATCCAGGGCCAAGTCCATGTGGCCTGCTGTGTCCTGGTGTTGACAGTGCAGCAGCAGCTGCACTGCTACTGCTACCGGCACTATGGGAGCGGGCATGTGAGGTGGCACGCTCACGTCGACCTACACTAGGTGGTGTTGCTGGCCTACATCCACGTGGCCTACGCCTCACTCCTACCAGGTGTTCCAGCACAGACAGCTCCCGCTCGTGGATTGCCTTGCCTCGGTCAAGGATTCCGACCATTTCACCTAGTCGCCTATCCAGAACATTAGCAATCTGCTGTTGAGCATTTGCCAATGCCTGGATGTTGTCATTTAGGGTATGGATAGCAGCCCTCTGCAGCCTCTGCCCTTCTCTGTTCTGCCATTCAGCATGTGCCTGTGCCGCCATTACAGTCTGGAACATGCGTCTGGTGATACCAGCTGCTGCGCTCTGTCCTGCAGTTGCATGTCTGCCAGAGGTCCTCTTATGAGCAGCACTGGCCACATGCCTGTGTGGCACATCTGCAGTCATTACACTGACACCATGGTGTGTAGACACACCTTCTGTAGCCACCACACGTTCCTGTTCCACGCCAACAGTCGCTGACTGTCCTTCCTCTATGGCCACCGGTGATGCGGTATGTGTTGGCAGCAGAACTGTGTGCGGGGAAGAGGGGGACATAGTTGGGATGGTAACCATTGGCACAGATTCAGCCCCTGACAACCCTGCCTGTACCTCATGTATATGTTCATCACCGCTAGTATCTGTGGGGACAGTAACATCAGATGGACCGCAGGAGGGTAACGCACCTACATCACCTATGAATGCAAAGAAATACTGTAAAGTACAATAGACACAGACACACACACACAGACACACACACAGACACACCATGCATGTGATTTGTCAGATGACATGCAGCATGCCTGCGATAGAGCAGAGGGCATGCAGCTCAGACATTAATAGTGTTAGTAAGCATACCTCCCTGGGGTGCACACTCCAGCAAGCAGGTGTCATATCAGTAGGCATGCAGTTCACACAATCATGGTAGTATGCATGCATCCCCGTGATACACCATGTGGCCCAGAACAGGATAACAGTACACATGGCTGACGTGACCTTGACATGTAATTTGCTGACATGTGCATTAACATGCATACATTTTTGACACAATGGTGTCCTGACACATGTACAGCATCATAATGGGCTTCACATTGCAGTGTTGTGTGTATGCCCTACAGATAGAATGCATGCTTAACAAATGTGCATGAGCACGGGAGGGTAGTGTGAGCCATCTACATTGCTATACAGTGTGAAGTACAGACACTGTGCCATTGCATGGCAACATGAGGCATGTATGTTGCTGTAGAATGCATAATATGTACACATTGCATAGCCATAACTGCAACACAGTCATGATGTTCGACAGATCGTATATGGTAGACTTCAGTGACACCTCCAGTAGCTGTGCACAGGCTTTTAGGTTGTCCACTGTACCACATCAACTGTATAATCGGTCAACTAAGGCTATAATTGGACCATGTGTGGACAATGTGCAACAGGGTGTATACACATCCCATGTACTGTGTGGCTACATGTCTCTGGCCATCCCCCATGGCCATGTGTGCACATGTGGTAGCCAATTGTGTGTGATGGGCATCTTCTCCACATGTCTGTGTGGTCCCATATGACATACACCCATACATGTCAGATATGTCACATTCCACAGGTCTATGCAGACAATGGGTGGTATGTTTGGTATGTGGGGTATAGGTCATGTGATAGTGGGACAATATTGCAGACAGAACACTACATGTCTGGGACATGTCAGGTGGCACATCACAATGCGTGCACCCGATGCAGGGGCATATGACACAATGGTGACACTTGTGGGCTGCCTATATCACAGCTCACTGTGTGGTACTGTGTGCATACTACACATGTTGTTCCAATGCATACTACATATGACTCCATTGTAGAACACCTCCACCATTGTATGCACAGCTGACCACACATGTCGCAATGACAAGTACTGTGGTTTCAAGTCTGTGTATCATTACGTGTGAATATATTGCACATGGGTGGCATGTGTGAATGCACGGTGGTGCAACCTGCATATCGTGACTGGAACAAACTTCAGGTGTGCAAGTGTTAACTGGCCACATGGCAAATAGATATACACTGTAACATGCCTGATACTGATGACAGTCTCACCTGCAATGGACCCATGTCTGTGCGGCACACCAGAGGTACCTGTATAGGGGTGACACACCAGTATGAACATTATCCATGACTGTATGACAGCCACAGGTTGCACTGTGCATGTGCACACATTCACCTGTGTAATAGCATATAGTATGCACATGTGTGCATACACAACGTAGCATACTGTAGTATGCAGCATGTGTGTCCACATACCTGGCATATGTTGTTACTTTACATTATGTACAGTGACACATGCAACTACATGGGACATAATAGCCATATGTGCATTACTGACTTACCAGGCAACTCCAGGCTCATTGGTTGGGAGACACCCACCTCCACGATGGCAGTTAGTGTTTCTGGATGCTGTTCCCTGGGTGTCCCCAGACTGGCCAGTAGCTCCTCGGTGTGTGTGAGTGGGGGCTGGGTTGGTGGCCCACCACCTGTTTCACCTTGTTCCCTGGTGATTGCAGTGGCACGCTGTTTTGCATGTCGTATCAGGTCCGTGCAGTGTCTGCGCACCTGCTGGTAGGTGCGGTTATGGCCACCCACATCGTTCACCCTCCTGCGTAGATCCTGCCACAGGTCATCCCACTGCTGGGCATGCTGTGGCACATGGCTGAACAACAAGTCATAGTTGTCATGGAACTGTGGGATGAGGACATCATCCTCCTGGCGGGTGTATACTGGGAGGCGTGTACGGGGCATTATCTGTAAAACATAATGATGGTGACAGATCACAGTTTCAGAGATGTACAGAGATACTGCTGCACATACATTTCTATGATATCTACTGCATCTGCACAGTTATCTTTGCAAAGCACCATGACACTGACACGACTGACGTGTTTGTGTCACACATGTCACACCCATTATGCATTGGATATCATCACCATATATGTGTGTCACCTCATTACAGTGTTCATACTCCATGTAAATGTTGTCTTGCTGTGGGCATGTCCACTTGCCTGCACTTGTGTTCTTACCTATCTGCACATGCCTCGATGTGTCCACGGTACTACTGTTGACCTGGATGCTGTGTATATGTCACATATCAACACAGACACAGCCGGAATGGACTTGAGAAGTGACAATTCACACATACGCATGGACACCTGTACATGCATGTGTTTTGCCATATACATCTACACAACACTGTACAACTGTTCAACATCCTGACACGGATCGCCTGTATTACACAAGTGATAGACATGGGACAATGGATAGTCAAACGACATTTGCAGGGATGGTCATCAACCATAGCATGTGCGGGCACGGTTTCCATGCTGTTACAGATGGCCATTGTGCCACCGCAAGCTGCATCAATGTCACATTACTGATCCAGTCAGTTGATAGTACATCTACCATGTGGCCCATCACACCATGTATGACTGGGATGACATCTGCAGCTTTGATGGACAGGGTTGCATGGTATGGTGGGAGTATGTCACATATATGGCACAGGGATCTGTCCAGCCTGTGGCGATCCTAGTATTAGGATGGTGGCTGTCCATGACATATGTCATATAGATCAGGATATGGACATGTAGCATGTCCATCATCATGGTGTAGCAAATGTCCTTCTGCAAGGTAGACAGCATGCTGCATAGTGGAGGTGTGGATTGTGAAGGCTGTTATCGCACATCCATGCATAGCCATTACCCCTTACAGGTGGTATGTGATCCAATATTGGTCACCACAGTGCTGTATATGCCTGGCCACTGATCTCCCTGCTCATGGATGGCACCCTGACATGACATGGGTACCTCAGATGACTACCTAAGGGGCCTGGAGACGTCACCATGTCGGGGGTGCACTGCACAGCACCATCCTTTACACAGTGTCCATAATGTTGACCACAGCCTAGGTAGCAGTTTATGGGTACAGGGATGTTTACCTAGTGGTGACACTGCTGGTATCATCCATCAGACTGTGCACATATGTCACACACCTCACACACACAGCCCATTCTGTATGTTGTTCACAACACTGACACAGCTAAACTGATAGGTCATGGCCATTCACAGCCATACATACACAGATGCCTAACATTTGTGTGTGTGGTATGGGCTACAATGAGGGTGGGGTACAACACATTAACCCTGTTCTACTGTATCTGGCACAGATGTGCTGTGCACATGTCACTCTTGCACCTTTTGTAGTTGTGGGTCTGTCAACAGGCCACTGGTGGAACACACCTGTGACATGCAAAGGTATTTTTAATCAAATATCTGTGCTATCTTGTACATCTACAGTGCTAATGGTTCATGGACATGCACACCATACTCAGCAGGGTTATAGTGTGGTGCCACCCTAAATGATTGTCATCACCACTTGTGGGCTGATATTATCCATCACCCTATCTGTATTGTATGGTCATGCTAGGCACTTGTTCAGAACATGTGAGCATGTCATGAGCTAATGATTACTATAGCTCCCATTCCACACCATTTCCCACAGGTACACTTACTGTCCTACACTTCCCAGCTTGCTTAAGGTACGACAGCTGTTGTACACACGTAACGCACATATCCTGTGGGACATGGTTGTATATGCAGGCATGTCCAACTGTCACGTACCAGTACTACTGCCTGTCTATATGAGGGATATGTCGTACATGTGGCAATAGAGCAATTGTCTCATGTACACATTCAATGCTCTCTTCCCAACATACGGCACTACAGCCTGTGGGGGATGCACGTCTACAGCTGTGCTGGGCCCATAGCTCTCAGATGTACCTCATTACGGGAAGCGTACCTCATTTGGGGTTCTAAAAGGTGCATGTTCCTCAAGGTTCCACATTGGAAGGGTCTGTCACACATTCATTGTTGTACATAGTTTACCTGCTAGCCATGGCTAGATAGATGAGAATCATAGTAATTCATTGGAATATCTGTTTTATACGTAAGACCAGCCTATTTTAGCCATCATATGCCCTTCCTAGTTGACGCTGTTAGTAAGCCAGTTGTAAGTGTTCCACATTTCGCCCATTTGTCTCACTGTATGAGGGCTAATGTTCCTCATTTTGGGGACAGGAGGCTGACAGCTATGGCTGGGGGTAATGCTGTCGCCAACCCTGACTGCACCTGACAGTCATTTGGGGATGTGTAACATTTGAAACACACCCCACCCATCACATAGTCTCACATAATCTACACCACTGGCCACACCTATGAGGACAACCTGTGCAGTACATCTCCATACTCACTGTAGGCACCAGAGGTAGCCCCCATCATGGAAGACAACATCACCAGCTTATAGCCCACAGACTCATGTGTGCCCACCACATACAGCCAATAGTGTGTTATAACATTCACAACACACCAGTCATAGCTGACTCTGTAGGGTGTCACACTCATTGTGTTCCACACAGCAGGCTACACAAGGCGTAAGTTGCTTACATCTTGCTGTCGGGTAACTGCTTCTGCAACATAACCTATGCACCCATGCCACACCTCACCAGGTACAATATGTCTGTCATTCGCCATGTTAGTGTGACTGCCCTGTGATGTCACTTCACAGACTACGTGTGCAGGGACATGCAATAGCTCACCAGTCTTATAGCCCTGAGGGTGTGGGCCTAGCCCTGGGGAGCATTTTACATTCGTCCAGACACGATACCACTGTACAATGACTGACTGTGTCACTTCAACAGTTGCCTATGCTCCTATTGTCATTCCACAGGCATGTGGTATCTGTCCGCTATGACTGTCCTGGTCAAACACAATGCTGTGGCACAGATGACTTGCACCTGTCAGCCCTGGGTGTACAGCTCACATGCTAGGCTCTTGCTGCTGCTATACTGCCTGTCCTGCACAGTTTCCAATAACTGTCACCGGCAGGGCGGTAACTGGCATGCGCGACATGGGGTCATGTGACACATTGCTTGCATCTTCCTCTGTGACACACGCAGGCAAGGCACACCTTATAATGCACCACTCCAACATCTCTGCAGTGACTGGGACCTGCCTGTAGGCTCTGCAGAGCACACCTGCAATGACAGGTTATAGACGGACCATACCTTCCAGGCACATACCTGGACAGGCACACCCACAGCTGAGGGGTTCCCATATCCCACTATGTTTTGCACACATCCTGGCAAGTTGCTTAGCACAATGCATCAGAGGTGCTCCACGAGCAACTAACTGTGTCCGGGACCGCTATACACATTGTAACAAGTGACAGAGTCAACATCATACCCCACGGGTAACATACCTTCTATGGTGGTATAGTGGACAGTGAGCATCAAATATTACTGATGTGTGACTGACACTACCCCACACTTCACTGGGATAGCCACTCATGTACCAACACATCCATGAGTCATACCCTCCACTCTGCTGGATCAACACATACACACCACCTCCAAGACCTACATTACCCTTGGCATGAACACTACCATCATGTGACTGGTGTTACACACCTGGGGTTATCCCCTCATTGGTGGATTCCAAACATATGCTAATCTACCTTGTTAGCCACATCCCGGAAACACACCCATCACAGCATACACAGTACATGTGTACTACTACACCTACTACAGACGTCTGCTGACAGCGGTTGTTAACATCATGACACCCGTGCAGATGGACAATGCACATACAAATGCTGACACATACCCCAGTGCACTTAATTAGCATGTACACAACTGCATGGATCATGCTATTCCACACAGAGCCATGATGGTACACACACTAGATAACAGACGCCACTCTGGTGGTCATGTTCCACAGACATATGATGTACAACAACAGGTGTAGGCTGTTGCACAGTGGTGTACATTCCCATGTGTGGGGTGGCTCACTGGTCAGCCATGGTGGGGCCACAGGGTCCCTCATCACATACTCCAAGACTAGCTACGTAAACATGACTGCCACACATTCCGGGGTGAACCACCAGGCATTATGGTGGTATGTCAGTATTCGATGGCAACACCCACATCTGCTGTCACATACAACAGTCACTCAGGAACATTGCAGACCCAGGTATTGTTGGCAACATGCTGGAGGATGGATTCAATACTGACAGTACACCCTCTTACTCACTACAGGGCTGCAATCCATACATGAACATTGTGGTGTCCCTGTGGTCACACCTACACAGTACTGACCTACACTCTATGTGTCCTTGGACACTGGCCCCATGTCACCTTCCAACATCCCAGGCTGTGATGTCCACCAACCTCTGAATTACTTGTCTCCCCACTAGGCCACCATATTCAGTAATAGCCTTGTTTCAGACATTGTAGACCCTGAATGGCACACAGCAGCATTTATCACACTACACACAGGTGGCACCGCATTGCACGAGTAGGACTATAGTCCTACACACCTGACTGGACTGTTCTGCATGGCTATGGGGCACATCATCAAGGACGTCATTCTCAGAGACATTGCTGGTCTTCCATCCTCTGCTGCCACCCGGGTTGGGCTTGTTAAGGCCAGAGCATGGCCCCTACACATGGTGGACTCCTTTCATACAGTTACCAGGGCAGTTGCTGATGGTACGGGAGTCCACACATCCTACATTGTCCTCTCATTGCCTTTCAGCACCATTCCCCATTCTGGTATTGACAACATACACATCCACCTGCACATCGTACCCTGTGTCTCAGGATGTTATGCTATGTGGCTCATGGACAGGACACACAGTGAGGCCAGCATACCATAGTACCTACTACATGTCAGGTACTTTGGCATACCACATTCCTCAGTCATAGGGCCCCTCATGTTAAGTATAAGCTTCCCTGCGAAACAGGCTGGCACAGGGGACTTTCCCTGCCTAGCTTTAGAACCCCTACATATCAAGCACCATGATTGCTCCACCAGCTGATACTGACTCCAACCATACAGGTGTCACTGTGACAGATACATAATATGACTATCATGGCATCAAGCTGCATGACACAAGGTGCATGCACATCATCTTTGCATTACACCATTCACCCACTGACTATCACACGGATGGTAGTCCCCTACATACATATCACATTGTACATGTTTGCAGTACACACATATGTCGCACCCACTCCTGTGGTTACCGTATTGCCACTGTCGCGTGAATATCCTCCTACGTGGCCACACCTATCTGTACTGGGCGTGTAACTGGTACATAGGCACCCATTGTACCTCTGAACTCAAGACATCTACACACATTCAAGGGTACACCACCCCATTTAGGGTGTACCTTACACAACAGCTACAGCTTTACATGCCACAACATTAACACGCCATAACGTTTACTGAGCTCAGACAGTTTAAATATGCGGCTGCACTATGGACACCACATCTGTACACATTTGCATACTACATACTCAGGGGTGACCTCTGCTGATCAGACAGGGCCCATGTCCACAACATTATTGATGGATATACTCCTCATACACAACATAAGCAGAGGCCACTGTGAGCAACATGCTCATGGATATGTGCACACACGCCACAATGAGTGGGATGTGCTTCTGGGTTACATTCCCAAACAGGACACTCAGCATGCTGTGGAACATAAGTCCTCTGTACATCACGCAGGGACACTCAGTAGCACTGTTCATGTGATACCTCCCTTGGTGGTTGGGAGACACATGTAGGCCTGGGATCACTGCAGTGGCTGTACTGTGCAGTGGTGCAGGTGACACCTGGCTCTGCTCTTCACAGGACACTACTCTGGAGAGGTGCCACTAGTGTGAACACTGTAGTTGTGCTTACGCATGGACTTGACAGACTGCATAGTACCCCACTATGCACCTGTGCAGCTATTACATGTCCTTTGTGCATGGTTACTTGGTAGCCCTTCCATTTAGATTAGCTATCATGCTATTACTATGTCCCATACCTACAGGCCATATGTATCCTTTTATTGTTCATACCAATAGACGATACCTGTGGTATGCATGATATTCCTGTTATGCTGTGTAGAATATCTGTCATATCTACCTATAATACTATACATTACACATATTTCACATAGTATCCCATAATGCAAAGCATACTTGCTCAGCGGCACCACCTTACATATGTCATTAACGTTATTTAACCATACACATGCGTGCTGTGACAGTATATCAACATATACTATCCCCTGCTATGACACGTCCTTGTTGGACATACCCTACCACTGACGGCGGGTTGTATGGCATTGTTCTGTTTAATGGCCTCATGTAGCATCCCTTCTGGTGTCTGTGCTGTGTACCTTGTGTCCCACTGCTGGACGCACAAATTCTACAAGCGTTAGTATGCTCAGCAAGACATCACTACATCAATACCTTTCCCCACTTTATGCATTGCGGACACGTTTAATTAATGCAAACCAGGCTATACATACAGTAAAACTAATTAATACAGATCATGCTATACATAACCTTACATATTGGGCATTCTACATACCTTGTAAAAGCAAAACCAGTGCAGAAAAGCACACCAACGGAGACGAGGTTCAGCGTATAAATGAAAAGATAAAAATATGAATCAAGTGTCATATACGCTTCTCCTCTATGGCAATAAAACGCATTTGTATCTTCCAAATACCAGATATCCAAAATAGAATGTTGCAGACAGTTCTAATACTTCAATAACACTTTTATTGAGAACGAAAAACACAGTGAGCGCTTTCGCCAATAGGCTTCATCAGACTATGTTATACAACAGCCTTGCAAACATTTAAAAAGCCCACTCATGGACATGATTGGTTGTTCATAAAAACAATTCAATGTCTTCTTAAAGTGCTAGGTGCCTGTAGTTCAATACCTGTTTGTTAAAACCAACTACAGTATAGCGTAAAAATGAAACATATAAAACGTGTCATACTCCAGGTATTGTCATAAACAATAATGTGCAAGAAAAACAGATGGTTATATGTACACAGCTAAATAAATATTCATATAACATCTAAGACCCAACTTATAGCGTTGTGAAAACACATCCATTTCACAGCATGAGTTAGTCACATTATTACCGTCAATAATATACCAACAGATTACATATATTTGATGCTGATGGTAATAATTAAAAAATTAAAAAATGATATATGTATATAAAAAGCTCTTTCAACAAAGTTATTTAAGGCCATAGTTGACAAATAAAACTTTGTGACTTTTTACAAAAGCAAAGACAGCCATAATCAGTGACAAAAACAGTAAATATTAGTGTGTCCTTAAAATGTGTACAGACAAACCCATGTAATTTCATTCATATCTCTTTCTTAAGCATGATCGCTATCATAGGAGCTATGCTTGACAATCTTGTATAAAATTCAACAATCTATTGTAAAAGAAATATAGTACCTATTGCTAAGCCAACCAGAGAATAAACATTTCATGAAGATGTCACTTACAAATATATATCAGTAGCTTAAAAATATGAAATTTAAGATGATCCTTCTTCTTGTTGGACATACCCTACCACTGACGGCGGGTTGTATGGCATTGTTCTGTTTAATGGCCTCATGTAGCATCCCTTCTGGTGTCTGTGCTGTGTACCTTGTGTCCCACTGCTGGACGCACAAATTCTACAAGCGTTAGTATGCTCAGCAAGACATCACTACATCAATACCTTTCCCCACTTTATGCATTGCGGACACGTTTAATTAATGCAAACCAGGCTATACATACAGTAAAACTAATTAATACAGATCATGCTATACATAACCTTACATATTGGGCGTTCTACATACCTTGTTGTCGTTACGGCATTTCGTTTCTATCTCTCTCACAGTGTTTCAACTGTTTTTTGGTATGAGCATACGGTTTGAATGTCTGGCAAGTCATCCTTATATACGTCAATACCTGAAACATGTGGATTCTTCCCACCAATTGGTGTTCCTGAGTGACTAATTACTTGCATATCAGCTGTGCAGCTACTCCATTCACCAATCCGGTGACAGTGGGGTATAATTGATTCTCCACTTGGCGTTGCCTATTTGCCCTACCTTCGGGGAGACGGTCTGTATTGTGTTTTGTTATGAGTAACTGCAACTGCTATGCATGGAGACAAGTATAGTTTGGATTCATGTCCCCCGTGGATTGTGTGTGACAGGTAGAGTATTTGGTTCAACATGTGGGTGTACCTGTCATCCCAACGTCTGTTAACGGAGTATTGCAATCAATACCTGTAACATGGCTGTTTGTTCCATTATACAACACCTGCAATTTTGCATGTCGCCTTTAATTGTGTCTCTCACATGGTATGTTGAGGGTTCTGCAGATGTAATTGACTGACTGGATGTTTGTGCTGCTATTACAGTTTGTATTGCTTCAGTTTCTAGTGTGGGGGATGTCGGTGGTTGTATGTAACATATACGGTTTGTGGGCCTTGCATTTCTACATAATCCGTATATATGTGTGTGGGCTCCGTCCCTGATTAGTGAGCTAACAGTTAGTAGACTTATGTTACGGGATTGTACGTTGGGCCGTTGTTAATTGGTTTCTATATCATCTGCAGGTGAGCTTGCTACTTGTATACCTCCGTAATTGCAGCGATATATCAGGGGATATGTGTAGGTGACAGCTATCCCTTGTATTTCTGTCCCAGATATTTGCAGTCATTGTGGTTGTGTTGTTAAATGAGCCTGTTTGCCATGGGTTGCCACCTTATCATATGGTCATTGTTGGACACTTGCGAGACACAAAGCAGTGTTTACAGGCCAACACATAGCCACGGTCAGTACACAGGTAGCACATACTTTTATCCTCACTACATACCTATTGTTGTGACTTTGGATACTTATCATATTGCATGTAACATTTAAGTTTCTTACATACAGGCATAACTATTAAATACGACTGTTACATTATATATGGGACATATTTATGTCCTACCATCTCGGACATTTGCCCTTTGTACCGTTTTATGTCAGGACACGCCTGCCCTGGGTGGGGATGTCCCTCTTACTGTGGTACAGGTAGTAACTGTATGCCTACGGCTAGCTATACCCACACCTACCATACTGGTCTGCCTCTGACTTGGCACCAACATACACATGTTGCGGACACACACACATTAGTCACACAGAAACGCACACGGCACCCTCAATGCACACTTACACAGACTACGGCACTCACAGACACAGTTGAGCACTGTACCTATGTGGACCGCGACACCATCAGCGGTGACTAACCATCCTTTCATATCATCATACTATTACTCACGGATGTACTGTTCCGGTACTGTGTTCTATCGGTCTTTCAGCCTCGTGGTTACGCATGTCGGTATGTTACACATTCCATGGTTGGTGGTATCCTATTTATTTGTACCTCCAAGATGTTATGAATGTCGTTGTACTATCTATCATATTTGCAGATATCACTGAATCCATCTATATCACCATATATCCCTGTATTGCCCTTTCTATCTGTATTATATATATGCATATGTGTACATATATATATATATATATATATATATATATATATATATACATATACATATACATATATATATATATATATATATATATATATACATATATATATATATCTGGTGGGGAACGTGACAGGCACACAGCACCACCATATGCTGTAAGACTCATGTACTGTTCAGGTGTTGGCATTCCGTGTTGCACTGGCTGTTGTGTTTACAATGTTTGAGGGCTGCCTATGTAGGAGTCACACATTGGGCCACCTATACATTACAATTTACAGGTGGTCATGTTTGTGTGAAAGTTAATAGTTAATAGTTAATAGGTTAGTACTAAGCTAACTGCCCTTGCGAGCCATTTTAAGCCTAGCCATTACCCCTTGTGAGACTCAAACCCTGCAACTTGTGTTTGTAAGGCAAACACCTTAACCATTAGGCCACCCTCCCAACCCTGTGCCATCCATTTTACTGTGTGTGCAGGTGGAGAGGTGTCAGTCCGTAGGGGCCTACACGGTCAGTGTATGTGCTATCGCCCTCTTTGCCAAGGCGTAGGCATATTGGGCATGCCTCCGTCTGCCTACTGGGGCTGGCAGAGTGTGTTCATGGTCTGAATCCCTCTGTGCCTGTACTGGCCTTGGCAATTGCGGTGGGCTATGAGCGCCTTCACCATTTTGTCCCTGCTGCAGCTGCTTCCGCAGGATCATATTATGTAGCATGGCACATACTATGACGATGTGGGCACACGTGCCTGGAGAGTACTGCAAGGCTCCATCAGATGTTTCCAAGCACCGGAACCGTGATTTCAGCATCCCGAACACACGCTCTATGATGATTCTGGTTTGTGCGTGTGCCTCATTATGGCGTTCTTGCATGGGTTTGTGTGCATTTCTGATGGGAGTCATCATCCACAGCTCCAGTGCATAGCCAGCATCCCCCACGAGATGGCCATGTGGGATGTCCCCCCCTGACAAATACCTGATACAGCTGTGAGGCATGCCAGATATGGGAGTCATGGTAGCTTCCAGGGCTGCCAGCACACACATCCATGATAATGCCCTGGGCAATGCACATGACCTGGCAGTTGATGGAGTGGAATCCCTTGCGGTTTATGTAGCGCATACCCTGCTCACTGGGTGGTGACTTGATTTGTATGTGCATGCAGTCTATCACACCCAGTACCTCTCGGTATTGTGCCACACGGTGGAAGTGACGCATATTGCTGGCCAACTCCTCCTGAGTTCTGGGGAAGTATATCTGCTCATTGGCATGTGGTAACATGGCATCCAGGAACTGGTGTAGTACCCTGGATGCTGATGCCTGTGAGATACCCATTATATCTCCAGTTGGCCTTTGAAAGGTACCTGTGGCCAGTATTCGCAGGCTTACACATACCTTCGTGTCCACTGGTATAGGTTCCCCTCTGTTGTTTCTGGTTCTCAGGCGTGGCCGGCACAGCTCCACTATTTGCTGTAAGATGTCCCTGTCCACCCTGTAACGCTCTACTATCTCCAGGTCATGTAGCCCCTGGTAGGTTACCCTTGGTCTGAACACTGTACCTATGTGGACCGCGACACCATCAGCGGTGACTAACCATCCTTTCATATCATCATACTATTACTCATGGATGTACTGTTCCGGTACTGTGTTCTATCGGTCTTTCAGCCTCGTGGTTACGCATGTCGGTATGTTACACATTCCATGGTTGGTGGTATCCTATTTATTTGTACCTCCAAGATGTTATGAATGTCGTTGTACTATCTATCATATTTGCAGATATCACTGAATCCATCTATATCACCATATATCCCTGTATTGCCCTTTCTATCTGTATTATATATATGCATATGTGTACATATATATATATATATATATATATATATATATATATATATATATATATATATATATACATATACATATATATATATATATATATATATATATATATATATATACATATATATATATATCTGGTGGTGAACGTGACAGGCACACAGCACCACCATATGCTGTAAGACTCATGTACTGTTCAGGTGTTGGCATTCCGTGTTGCACTGGCTGTTGTGTTTACAATGTTTGAGGGCTGCCTATGTAGGAGTCACACATTGGGCCACCTATACATTACAATTTACAGGTGGTCATGTTTGTGTGAAAGTTAATAGTTAATAGTTAATAGGTTAGTACTAAGCTAACTGCCCTTGCGAGCCATTTTAAGCCTAGCCAATTACCCCTTGTGAGACTCAAACCCTGCAACTTGTGTTTGTAAGGCAAACACCTTAACCATTAGGCCACCCTCCCAACCCTGTGCCATCCATTTTACTGTGTGTGCAGGTGGAGAGGTGTCAGTCCGTAGGGGCCTACACGGTCAGTGTATGTGCTATACGTTCCCTCTTTGCCAAAGCGTAGGCATATTGGGCATGCCTCCGTCTGCCTACTGGGGCTGGCAGAGTGTGTTCATGGTCTGAATCCTCTGTGCCTGTACTGGCCTTGGCAATTGCGGTGGGCTATGAGCGCCTTCACCATTTTGTCCCTGCTGCAGCTGCTTCCGCAGGATCATATTATGTAGCATGGCACATACTATGACGATGTGGGCACACGTGCCTGGAGAGTACTGCAAGGCTCCATCAGATGTTTCCAAGCACCGGAACCGTGATTTCAGCATCCCGAACACACGCTCTATGATGATTCTGGTTTGTGCGTGTGCCTCATTATGGCGTTCTTGCATGGGTTTGTGTGCATTTCTGATGGGAGTCATCATCCACAGCTCCAGTGCATAGCCAGCATCCCCACGAGATGGCCATGTGGGATGTCCCCCCCTGACAAATACCTGATACAGCTGTGAGGCATGCCAGATATGGGAGTCATGGTAGCTTCCAGGGCTGCCAGCACACACATCCATGATAATGCCCTGGGCAATGCACATGACCTGGCAGTTGATGGAGTGGAATCCCTTGCGGTTTATGTAGCGCATACCCTGCTCACTGGGTGGTGACTTGATTTGTATGTGCATGCAGTCTATCACACCCAGTACCTCCGGTATTGTGCCACACGGTGGAAGTGACGATATTGCTGGCCAACTCCTCCTGAGTTCTGGGGAAGTATATCTGCTCATTGGCATGTGGTAACATGGCATCCAGGAACTGGTGTAGTACCCTGGATGCTGATGCCTGTGAGATACCCATTATATCTCCAGTTGGCCTTTGAAAGGTACCTGTGGCCAGTATTCGCAGGCTTACACATACCTTCGTGTCCACTGGTATAGGTTCCCCTCTGTTGTTTCTGGTTCTCAGGCGTGGCCGGCACAGCTCCACTATTTGCTGTAAGATGTCCCTGTCCACCCTGTAACGCTCTACTATCTCCAGGTCATGTAGCCCCTGGTAGGTTACCCTTGGTCTGAACACTGTACCTATGTGGACCGCGACACCATCAGCGGTGACTAACCATCCTTTCATATCATCATACTATTACTCACGGATGTACTGTTCCGGTACTGTGTTCTATCGGTCTTTCAGCCTCGTGGTTACGCATGTCGGTATGTTACACATTCCATGGTTGGTGGTATCCTATTTATTTGTACCTCCAAGATGTTATGAATGTCGTTGTACTATCTATCATATTTGCAGATATCACTGAATCCATCTATATCACCATATATCCCTGTATTGCCCTTTCTATCTGTATTATATATATGCATATGTGTACATATATATATATATATATATATATATATATATATATATATATATATATATATACATATATATATATATATATATATATATACATATATATATATATATCTGGTGGGGAACGTGACAGGCACACAGCACCACCATATGCTGTAAGACTCATGTACTGTTCAGGTGTTGGCATTCCGTGTTGCACTGGCTGTTGTGTTTACAATGTTTGAGGGCTGCCTATGTAGGAGTCACACATTGGGCCACCTATACATTACAATTTACAGGTGGTCATGTTTGTGTGAAAGTTAATAGTTAATAGTTAATAGGTTAGTACTAAGCTAACTGCCCTTGCGAGCCATTTTAAGCCTAGCCAATTACCCCTTGTGAGACTCAAACCCTGCAACTTGTGTTTGTAAGGCAAACACCTTAACCATTAGGCCACCCTCCCAACCCTGTGCCATCCATTTTACTGTGTGTGCAGGTGGAGAGGTGTCAGTCCGTAGGGGCCTACACGGTCAGTGTATGTGCTATACGTTCCCTCTTTGCCAAGGCGTAGGCATATTGGGCATGCCTCCGTCTGCCTACTGGGGCTGGCAGAGTGTGTTCATGGTCTGAATCCCTCTGTGCCTGTACTGGCCTTGGCAATTGCGGTGGGCTATGAGCGCCTTCACCATTTTGTCCCTGCTGCAGCTGCTTCCGCAGGATCATATTATGTAGCATGGCACATACTATGACGATGTGGGCACACGTGCCTGGAGAGTACTGCAAGGCTCCATCAGATGTTTCCAAGCACCGGAACCGTGATTTCAGCATCCCGAACACACGCTCTATGATGATTCTGGTTTGTGCGTGTGCCTCATTATGGCGTTCTTGCATGGGTTTGTGTGCATTTCTGATGGGAGTCATCATCCACAGCTCCAGTGCATAGCCAGCATCCCCCACGAGATGGCCATGTGGGATGTCCCCCCCTGACAAATACCTGATACAGCTGTGAGGCATGCCAGATATGGGAGTCATGGTAGCTTCCAGGGCTGCCAGCACACACATCCATGATAATGCCCTGGGCAATGCACATGACCTGGCAGTTGATGGAGTGGAATCCCTTGCGGTTTATGTAGCGCATACCCTGCTCACTGGGTGGTGACTTGATTTGTATGTGCATGCAGTCTATCACACCCAGTACCTCCGGGTATTGTGCCACACGGTGGAAGTGACGCATATTGCTGGCCAACTCCTCCTGAGTTCTGGGGAAGTATATCTGCTCATTGGCATGTGGTAACATGGCATCCAGGAACTGGTGTAGTACCCTGGATGCTGATGCCTGTGAGATACCCATTATATCTCCAGTTGGCCTTTGAAAGGTACCTGTGGCCAGTATTCGCAGGCTTACACATACCTTCGTGTCCACTGGTATAGGTTCCCCTCTGTTGTTTCTGGTTCTCAGGCGTGGCCGGCACAGCTCCACTATTTGCTGTAAGATGTCCCTGTCCACCCTGTAACGCTCTACTATCTCCAGGTCATGTAGCCCCTGGTAGGTTACCCTTGGTCTGAACACTCTCCTTCTCCACCGAGGCCTGCGGTGGTTGTCGGCATCATCCTCCACAACACCGTCAGTCTCTAACACATGCTGATGAATCACAGCTATGGCAGCTCCCAACATGTACATTTTAAAAGTTCCCCGTGTGTTTACACCTATGTTGCAGTGTTTGGGAATACACAAGTGTGTGTTGGGTGCTTAAACATTTTATACTATTGTGCTGTGAACACCGATGATGTCATGGGGTGTGTATGTACGTTCATAGCTACAGGTTATGTTATGTGTTTTACTGCCGGAACTACTATTGTGGTGCCTTTCGTGCTGAATTACATTTGCCTGCCGTGGATTACCTCTTGACCTTCCCTTTACATTTCTGCGCGTTGCACCTACCATTTTCTGGTGTGCATCCTGCAGCCAACTTTCATTTGTGCTTTCCTGGACCTGGTGTATCTTGCGTTATGTGTGCTACTGCCGGTCTGCTGTCAGTTTGCTTTGCTCTGCTGTGTCAGGTCTCCTATCTTTGCAATCCAATACCTCCCCTCGTTTCTTTGCATTCGCATGCCTCCCCTATCCTGTTTTGCAGGTTTCTGCAAGCGGACTTGTCAGCTGCCGTCGATTGGCCTTCGTGGGTTGATTGGTGTTGATTGCTCATTAGTACTCCAATTATCTTACTTCCGCATTTCCTTTCCTTCCCCTGACCTTCCTGTTTCTGCTATTGTTTGCGGCACGTGCGTCTGATTACTGGGTTTTGGGCACGTTTTCATCCTCGTACACATGTGCTTTTGGCCACCATGTGTGCTCTCAGCTAAACGATTCCTCCCCACCCCTATCCTGCAGCTTTGCTTAGCAATGGACAGGCCAGATTTGCAATGCTCCAATGTGCTTAGTGCTACAGTGGCACACCCCTCTGCTGATGTCATGTATCTCCTCTGAGCCACTCTTCGGTGTTATACCGCTGCGCCGTATGGTACAACCTTCCTCTGGCAGGACATTTGCGATTCATTATTATCTGCCTCATTTGCATGGCATTGACTACTAATTCATAGTTACCGCGCAGAACACTATCGCAAGCCCTTAGCAACCCTTGCACCTTGGTTGTGGTGTTCCATGCCTACCATTGTGTGTTATGCTGTAAACCTGATTTCTATTACGTTGCAATTTTATGACATTTTTATATTATTTCTTTATGTTACAGCTTCCGCACACATGCCCTGCGGTTCTGCTGTGCGTTACTGTGGACATGACATTAAATGTTGTTATTTACGTGTTGTGCATCTTTTCTTATGCCATTGGCTGTGTATTTCGCCATTGGCATATGTTCACGTTGTGATACCTGGGTCTGGCCCTCTTCCATAGCTCCGATGTTATGTTTGGGAAAATGTAAACCGTGTTTTTTGGTTTACATTTCCGTGGGCTTACGCTACGCCTGCACCACTTCATGAATCGCTATATGCCTTCATTTGCATGGTGCAACACTGCACATGGGGTGATTTGCATACCTACGCCGGGGGCTGCGCAGATCTGGCATACACCGGTAGTGCACGTGGAATCGGATCATACCTGAATCGCTCGGCGGCCATATTTGGCGTTATAATGCCTACGCTATGCGTGCACCTGGCGCAAGCTTCATGAATCCCGGGGATCATCTACAAATCTCTTATAGTATATAATTTTGCTAACATATTCCGTATCTATGATGTGTGTCTTTTCCCATTGGGTTATTACTAAATTGGCATATGAGTTCCCACATGGTATTCCCATCACCACCCTCTGCCTTTGTAGATAGTATTCATCATTATACATAAACACATTATTCTCTAGTATTAACTCTAGAAGCATCATACATTTCATTATAATATCAGAGTTAGCATTATTTTGGCATAAGAACTGCCTTATATACTCCAATCCTTCCTTATTAGGAATCATTGTAAATAATGATTTAACATTCAAGGTTACTAACCATACATCAGACATACTTATTTTTTCTTCTAGCTTTGCAGAGAATGTCACCAAAAATTCTTGCGTATCTCTAATTATACTTTTATGTTTTCTTAACTAATTCTTTCAGTTGACTTTCGACATATATAGAGAGTGGTTCTGCCAACCACCCTCTACTAGAGACTATTGGTCTCATTTTAGGTTTATATAAATTTTTATGAACTTTCGATAAACCTTTGAATGTTGGTATTGTCGGTAGCTCAACCAAGAAATATCTGTATAAATCTGCATCAATGACATTTGACATAAACATATCGTAAAGGTTACTATGCATGTTATTAATTATTTTAGTCAGCTGGACCCTACTAATCAGCTTGTATGTTTCATTTTCTTTTAGCATAGATTTCATTGTTTCATCATAATAATGCCTATCTAAAATAACAATAGCTCCCCCTTTATCGGCGGGTCTTATTATGATCTCATCATTGTTGTTAAGACTAATCAAAGCTTCATATTCTTCATAACTTAAGTTATGAAACTTATGGCTACTTCCAGTTGTATTATTCCACATCTCTATAAGGTCTCTTTCTACTGCCTGTTCAAATGCCTCTAGCAGAGGTTGTAAACAGGGTGTAAAAACACTGTGTTTTTTAAACAGATATTTCATTTCCAGGCTCATTTTTATATACCATTTTCAAAGCTATATTTCTAACAAATTTCTTGACATCCAAAATAAAATCACTAATGTCAACCCCTTTTGAGGGTATGAAGGAAAGACCTTTATTGAGTAAGGCTGTTTCATAAGTTCATAGTTTAGTTAATAATTAGACAGATTTAGCACTAGTTCAGATTCACTTACTTCAATATCTTGTTCTGTGAGTGTATTAAATCCCCAGACATCTTCCATTTTGTGTTGGTTTTTGCAGGAGTCCATTTCCTTGGTTCCTGGATGGGAAGCAGGAACGGTTGATTAGTACAACTTAAAAAAGACTGTCTCACCTAGTGTTCCCATCTTTTTCTTAACATCTACGCTGGAATTTCCAGTCTCAAGTGCCTCACTAGTACATTCATGATGTGATGTAGAGGCTGCCACTTGTTCTTCTATATTGTTTCATATTGTTAGAATAAAAGAATAATGTTTTAATTCAGTCGTGGTGGTCCTTGAAGGGGTGCTAAAAGGAGCTTGCTGTTTTCGTTCAAGTACCTTTATCCTGAAGCTGCTTCTGTGTTTTTGTTATTTTTCAATTAGTGAGGGGCTCTGCCTAATGTAGTTAGGAATTTTGTTCCAAAGCATGGGAAGTCTCTGTGACAGGAATTAATCCCTCTAGCATGTTCTATTTATTGTTGCGGCGAGGTTTAGCTCACTAGAGTGTGTGGCTCGCAGTGACTTGGATTTCTTTAGGTGGAGCATGTTCATCAATTCTGAGTTGGACATGGCTTTGTAAGTCAGACAGAGATCTCCTCTGAGAAAGCGATATGCGACTGAGTACAGCTGGAGTTTTCTCAGTCGGGCTGCATAGGACATATGTTTGAGGCCAGTAATCCTCTTGGTGAGGTGCTTTTGTGGTCTTTCCAGATGTTGGAAGTGTCTTGTGAGGTACATCCCAAATGGGGCATTGTACTCTATGATGGGTCTGATGACTGACGAGTAGACGGGCACTATAACCTTTTTATTTCTAGATGCGAACCCCTTAGTAATTAGATGGGCCACATAAAAGGATTTCCTAACTACTTTGGCAATATGATTGTCAAAGGAGAGATTACTATCTACCTGGGTCCCCAGATCTCTTATTACCTCTTCTGTATTAAGGGGGCTGCTAGGCATCATCACTGATGAAAACCTAAAGTTTGACACACACATACACTCAACTATTAAAAAAACCCATCAAAAAATTGGTCTCCTCTACAGACACAACCATTATCTCAACCCTTCCTCCTGGCAAAAACTTGCATCTCCCTTTCTCCTCCCCTCTCTCATGTACGGTGCTCCCTTATTCACCAGCCTCCAACTAGCCCTACATTCCAAATTTGAATCCTGCTACCATAAAATTTGCAAATTTGCCACCAACACCAGAACTTCATCTCATCATTGCCACTCCCTACACACCTTCAAATGGTTAGAACTGCCCAACTACCTCAGATATCTGCAACTTACCACCGCACACAAGCTGATCTTCAAACCAGCTGACTGCCCTTCCCTATCCACATCCCTAATACCCTACACACCCTCAAATGGTTAGAACTGCCCAACTACCTCAGATATCTGCAACTTACCACCGCACACAAGCTGATCTTCAAACTAGCTGACTGTCCATCCCTATCCACATCCCTAATACCCTACACACCCTCCTACTCATTAAGATCCAAGAACCAAAATCTCCTACAAGTATACAAACCCTCTCATCCCCCTGGCCATCTACTGCTAGCCTACACCATAGCTAAACTATGGATCTCTCTCCCCTCTCCACTACGTAACATGTCTAACCACAACAACTTCAAGACCCACCTGGTCTCACACCTGTCCTCCAAATGGGAGTCCCCCTCTCATGCTCCTACCTAATCACCCTCCAGCTCATAGATCCTCTATTGTCTCTCAAAGATAAATGTATATCTCTATATCTTACTGAAAATGGTGAAATTATCTATTAGTATCTCTTACTCTCCAGTATATGAGTTTCTCAGAACAGTAACCTTTCTTATTATTCTTCATTTTTCCTTTGCAAGGAATGTTACACATGAAAGCCTATGGCACACTATGTTTTTTCTATTTCTGTTACATTTTTAATGTTCTCTATTATGTAATGTCTCTTATTTACTACTATTATTATTAATGTAAATTCTTGTGGAGCTTTCATCCCCAGGCCTCCACTGAAAACGGGTCACTCTCCTAGTCAACAAATGCAAATAAAATAAAATAAATAAATAAATATCTTTCAGCAAAGTAATGCATCATCAAGGATTGATTTTTTGGGATTCCATTTTGTCACACGCTGCACTGTTATGTTTAGTACTGACTACAGTGTCTGACATTGCTGAGTAAATAGAAATGATTATTCTTTTTTTAATTAACTTTTCTCTTTAGTCCAACTTTGCGAGGTCTTGGCATTAGTACATATATAGAGACTGAGTGTATGACGGCAAAGCCCCCACATAAAGGGGTCTATATCCCTTTGTTAAATACCATAATTGTCAAACACCTATTTAAGTTCATAGGTAGGTACTAGGCTATCTGCCCAAAGGCATTTATAAGCCTAGCTGGAATGTGTTGGCTTTCGCCGCCCCCTTAGATTAGTTCCCTGTGTCTCTGTCCAGCAGAGCCACTGAAGTGATCCCCAGGGTAAACTTTCTGTTTCCCATCCACTCATCAAGGTTTCTCTTGAAGAGTGTTAGCGAGGAGCTCTGCCTAATGTAGATTGAAATCCTGTTCCAGAGCTTGGGAAGTCTCTGGGATAGTAATCTATCCCTCCAGCAAGTCCTATTTATTGTTGTGGTGAGGTTTAGATCCCTAGAGCATGTGGCTTGAGGGGATATAGTTTTATTTAGGTGGAGCATGTCCATCAATTCTGGGTTGGACATGGCCTTGTGTGTCAGGCAGAGATCACCTCTGAGTAGGCGGTATGCAACCGAGTACAGCTGGAGTTTCTTCAGTCGAGTTGCATAGAGCATCTGTTTGAGGCCAGTGATCCACTTGGTGAGGTACTTCTGTGGTCTTTCCAGCTGTTGCAGGTGTCTTGTAAGGTACATCCCAAATGGGGAGTTTTACTCTATGATGGGTCTGATGAGTGATGTGTAGAGGGGCACAATGACCTCTTTTGATCTGGATGTAAACCCTTTTGTGATTAGGTGGGCCACAATGAAGGATTTTCTAACCACTTTGGCAATGTGATTATCAAAGCAGAGATTACTGTCTACTTGGGTCCCCAGATCCCTTATTACATCTTCCGTATTTAGGGAGTTACCACCTATGTGGTAGTTTGTGGGTACTTTGTTTTTTCCAAAGGGGATGACTATGCACTTTTTGGCATTTAGCTTGAGGCCATGGTTTTGACACCAGGCATCTGTCTCAGTGAGAACCTTTTGGAGGATGTCTGTTTCAGCCGGAGAGTCAATTATAGCCCCTAGTTTGTAGTCGTCTGTGAACGTGGTCAACCATAGTCCTCCTGTGCTTGTCTGTACCTCTGAGAAGTATATGCCAAACAGGAGGGGTCCTAGAACTGAGCCCTGGAGAATGCAACTTGTAACTGGTTTAGAGTCAGACCTAGCTCCCGCAACTCTTTACCATGTGGGTTCTGTCCATGAGCCAGTTGGCAACCCATCTCGTGATGTAGGGGTTTATGTTCAGGCTGGTGAGCTTGTCTATAATACCAGAATGGGGAATGGTGTTGAAGGCCTTTGCTAGGTCTAGGTAGGCTGTGTGGACCACCTTTCCCTTGTCTATAGCCTTTATAACTGTCTCAAAAACGCCCACCAGGTTTAGGAGGCAGGATCTGCCCTTAAAAAAGCCGAACTGGGTAGGGACCAGTGTTTGGAGGTTCCCAATATCTCTGTTAATGAGATCCATGATGATGCGCTCCATAGCCTTGCAGACCAAGCTATTCAGGCTTATAGGGCGATAGTTCCTGGGGACTGTTGTGGCTCCACCTTTGTGGAGCGGAATAAACATTGCTGTACGCCACTCTCTGGGCACATAGCCTGTGGAGAGGCTGAGTATAAACAGTGTGTTTAGGTGAGGGGTTAGTTCATCTTTGAGCTCATGTAGGGCACAGCCTGGGACACTGTCCGGTCCCATTGATGCTGTGTTTTTGGCTTTGGAGAGGACTGTTTTAACCTGAGTGTCTGTGATTTCAGGGGCACTACATTCTTCTGGTATGGTTATGGGCCCTTTTGGGGGTGGGAGGAGGATGACGTTTGCACTGAACCTGTCTGCTTGGATGTTGGCAATATCGGTCGGTTCAGTGTATTTTGTGCCATTCTGCACTATCTCTGAGCAGATCTGAGATTTGTCGAACCTTTTCCATCAAAACCTAAGTCATCGAACGTTCCTGTAAGTGAAGCTTTTCCCAGAGGAAAAAAATGCTTGGCCAACCAAGTGAGCATCACAAAATAGCTAAATTTAAAACCCACCCAAGTGGAGGGCTGCACCCCCTACAGACCCCAAACTAAATATACCTACTCTGAAATCACACTACAGTGGTGAAAAGGGCAAATTCTCGATGATGGCCTACTGTTTGTTTTCCCTGGGAAAAATTTCGCTTAAATGAATGTTTGATGGACTAAGGTTTCGACGGCTAGGATTTGACAAATAGGTATTCAGCTTTTACAGCATTTGACAAAGTGATATAGACCCACATAAAGTGATTATTTGAGTTACATATTTTATTATGTTTTGTGTATGCTGTGGTAGGTTGCCCAGACATTACGTTTATGTATTGAATCTCAGTTATTTAACTCCTTTAAGGCATACTACTGTTTATACTCCCAAACTGGTTAACAGCCAGGGTGCGGCAGTTTCCCAGAACAATATCCCCATTCCGATGTATATTTCAAAAGGTATGTTGCCTGAAATTTTCAACTACTATAACATTCATCATCTTAATATGCCTTCAAAACTGAGCTGATAAGGTTAAAATGTGTTTTTACAGTGATACCATGCCATTATACAAATAAATATTTTATAAAGTAGCAAGTGTATTTAAATGTGTGTTTGCAAACATTCAGATTCAGTTTAGTTACATTCTTTGATCAATCCTACCACGTGGAACTAACTTCCATATAAAGAAACAGCTGCTTACCTCCCAGTATCGTCTTACAAGAGCTAGGGAAACAATGCTGGAAACAAATCCTCTACACTAACTGCCAGATGCAGTATGTAAGCAACAGAAAACTGCTTTGAGGCAAAATCTTGGCTATTCCTGAAAAGCAATGCAGCTGAGGGGTAAAAGCTATGAATCTTTGTGATTTAGAATGTTTGAATGATTGCTATACCTGAAGCAGTTTTCTTCTATGGCACTTTTTAAAAATAATTTTTACTGCATTATAAAAAGAAACAAGCAACTGCTCAACCAGTTAGCCAAACTATACAAAATAAATGTATACTAGTTAACTTAGAATAAAAGAACCAAAGGAACAATTTGCAGAGTAATTAAAAAGGAAGTAATGAGTTTCTCAGTAAAATAATATAATATACTTAATCAGATTATGATTGAGTCTCTGATCATAACCAGCTTATTAAGCATTTGAGCCACTGGGTGGGAGGTTGGTGTAATGGTTAAAATGTTTACCTTGCAGACACAACATGAAAGGTTTGATTCTTACATGTGGTAATTGGCTAGGCTTAAAATTGCCCACAAGGGCAATTAGCCTAGTACTAATCTATGAATGCCAAGAAATTCACCTTGAGCTCAAGAGCTAAATCTTGCTTTTCATGTCAAGAACACATCATAAGGAGGGTTAGTATCCAATCATAATTCTTTGTGTGGTGCATGGAGGTTTTACCAGCTTCCATTCACTATAATAGAGAGAGAGAGAGAGAGAGAAAATGTAGGAGTGCTAAGTGTGTTACAGTTTTAAAGCTGTAACACATTGACCACTGCCTCACATACAGAGGTCACCACAAAAGACCAGGTGCTTCACACAGATTTTTTTTTTTATTGAAGGATGAATGAAGCATTTACAGTTTAACAGCTTTTAAAAATCTTGTGCCCTAACCATCACTCTTCTGTGTTACCTGCTAACAGTTGATAATGTTCTAGGAAAACACTAGGGACAAGATTCACGAAGCCTCCGTGTAAGAGTTACAAGTCTTACACGGAGGCCGCAGTTAAACGGTGTGACATCAGCATGCCATGCATATTCATGAGGGCATGCTGACTCACACCCACGGCTAACACGGTCCGTGTAAAAAAGTAGGGGGTGTGTCCGCAGGGTGAGTCCTGCAAACGGACACGCCCCCAGAAAAGTAACAGTCCTGAAAGTAAACCCCCACGAGAGAGTCCGCGTAAATGTCAACAAACACAACACAACACATGCCCCCACAGACTATAAACATAAAATGCAAAAATGAACATGTTATATATTTTTTTATAAGTTTTAAAGATGTTTGCCCGTAATTGCGCTCATTTGCGCGGGCGTGCCCATCGCTTAGCCACAGTTAGCAGTCAGTGGCAAAGCATATAAGATCTAAATATGCAAAGTAAGCCAAGAAGCAATAGCATAGCGGTAGAGACATTGGCTGAAGAGGAGGCAGTCACGGTTCGAGCCCCAACAACATCAATTTTTATCTCTAGTGAAATAAGCACGAAACAATTCCCTGACATATATGTACATATATATAATTATATTTTATGTAAAATGTAATGAAATGGGCAATGTATTTTGAAGAAATGTGAGATAATAATAAAAAAAAATGTCAGAAGTGCCTATAGCTGAGCTACGATCTAACAAGCTGAGTATATCTGCCCGTAGGTGAGCAGTGGTTTAACAGGTGTAAAATGAGTGCCCGGGTTGAGCAGTGTTGTAACATGCTGAAACTGTGTGCCCTTAGCTGAGCTGAGCGTAATATGCATGCTGACAGCCAAATGACACGTAAACCAGCGTAACCCATTTGCGCGGAGCTGCGCGCCGCGCCAACAAGCTAACCGGCGGGCAACGTTGAGCAAGCGGTATCAAAACTGCCTTTACACAGACACACCTCCTAGCCTGTGTAGACAGTCATAAAATAAAAAAGCAATGGCCAGGCTCAAACTCAGGATACCATGCACCATAGTCAAAGTACTGAACCACTAAGCCATGACAGCTGCTCTTAGAAATGCAGTATTAGCATATATATAGGAATGAATGGAAAGAGAAACATGACAAAGCAGGTTTTGTGAAGCTGATACATTTCCAAAATGGCCAATCACATATAAGTGCGTGAAAAACGGCATATATAAGCCCCATAGGCAGGAATACACAGCATAACTGATTGTGGAACCGATTTGCAGTCAGGATGGCAGGTTTAGAAGAGGGTAGTTGCTTCTGAGCACAGAGGCGGGGCATTGAGGAGTCCAAATATATGGTTTGGCTCCTCGTCCACGATCATGAGGCCCAACTCATGCAGGGCCAGGTCCTGTGGGGAGAATACAAGGCTGAGGCATGGGACCGGTTGGCACATGATCTCACCAGTGCCACAGGAATACCAAGGACTGGTGAACAGGTCCATCACCACCATGCGGACCTGAAGAGATGGAAGCAGGACCAACTGAACCATTGGATCCAGGAGGCCTGGCAAATGCCCAACGCCCCACTACTGAGTAAGTTACATGTAATTATTTATGTAAGAAATTAACCTAGCTGATATTGTGGAGATGTGTATTCCAATATTATTTCATTTATATTACAGCTGCAGGTGTCTGTTCTGTGAATCATCGAGCCTATGCCGATAGGCTTGTGTGGTTGCGCCACCAGGCAGGTTAGTAATTCTCTCCCTGTAACTGTTAAAAAATATAAGTATGACAGCTTGCAAAAGAGTGCAGTGTAGTCACTTATTAATAAAAAGTTCAAGTAACAGTGTAAGAGAGATTCTGCTAGTACTGTGTGATTACATAAGTGTAATGCAGCCTGTAATCCAAAAATAAAAATAAAACAAGTCTGAAATAAAGATGTTCCACCTGTAATGTAATAGTACATAACCTGCAGCAGGCTGTAAATTACAGCTACACAAGCTGAGTACAACACATGTGTGAAATATATCCCCGTTTAAAATCTGAAACATGACACAAGTTAGACTGTTGGAAAGGATTGTTGTAACCAAGTAAAACATGTCAATAAAACCTAGAATTAAGTACCATCCTGAATTGTAAAAATAAAACAAGTGAGAGTGTGAGAAAGAGGTATGAATCCACCAAGAAAGTTGTAATAACTCCTGAATAAAGTATACTGCAGTCAGTACAGAATGAAATGAATGTGACAGGCACAACCAAAGAGTGAAATGTGTGCAATAAACTACTGAAGCTGGAATGTCTGTCCCACAATTTGGATATGTTGCTGTACCTTTGCAATATGCAGATAGTATGGTTGTATGAAATACCAAACATCCACAGTTGTCTAGAGCCATATAAATCAAATGTAGCAGGATGCTGCAGCTGAACAGAGCCAGATATGAACGTGTATGAATACAAATGCAATGTATATTAATGTAGCAGTTACATTCCCATCACCAACATGCCTAAGTTTACACATAGGAAACTATAGTCAGACCTGTAGGGTGTATATATCTGCAGCTAGTAGAAATGTACAGCATATGTATAGGTATTTGAAGTTGTTAATGAAATATTTCTTCACCCTACCCTATAACCACAACTAATCCATTCCACATGAAATGGGTATGTGTATTCACAATTAATTCCCCTGGACATTTGTCCTGTTGGTTCATACATATTTGCATGTACGTTGATGCATGTGCCCTGTTCATACATCCAAACCTGATGGCCTGTTGCCATCAATCAACCCTGCATGCTGTTGGATTGTGTACTGTTGTTCAAATTATGCATGTGTTATGCTTGCTGTTCAATGTCTTGAATTTATGGGTGTTTGGTTAATGGGAATACTAATGCATGCTGTTACAACTAATTGTGAATAGTATTGTTTGTTACTAACCCAAACTGTCATAAAATATTGCAAAACATAGGACGACAGGGAAGGCGGGTTCCAGCGGACCCACCTCTCTCACCTCAGCTAGGGAGTGCACCTGGCACTAGTGCCCAGGCCGGACCCTCCTCCAGTGGCCCTGTGCCACCTTCAGGTGGAAGCGCTGCAGGGGATGGGGCTCGTCCCCCCTCTGCAAGCGTGGCCGGAGGAGACCATCCACTCACCCTCCATAGTGTCTGGACTGTGGTGCGTAGGGAGATCAGGCATTCTGTGCTTGAGCCCCTACGCCAGCTTGAGGCATGGGTGGCACAACTCACGGGCGTGCCTGCTACCCATCCTACACAGCCCCCAGCACAGCCCCGTCCTGGGCAGTGAAGGCACAGTGGCAACTGCCCATGGGTGGGGATCTCAGTTCCACTGTTGCCATCTGTGGGCTCATGGGCTTGAGATATCCAAACATCCATCCCCGTCAATTGTGTTTCCCCCCCACATGTGTCATGCACCACCCCTGTATGCGTCTTGCTTGTCTTGTCTGTTAACATCCCCTACCTACCTCCCTAACTATACCTACTTCCCGTACCTGACATTCCACTCTCACCGGAAAAAAAAAGGGCACTCTGTTCCCGCAAAAAAATTACGCCCCATACATAGCTGCCCATTTCGCAGACATGTCTGCTGGACATGTGAACTGGAAATTACAATTGGCTGTACAACAAATATTGTTGTCCTCACCCCTCTCTCAGGGGTGGAAGGTCTCAAATTTCACACCAAATTACACATGTATGCACAGCTGTTGCTGATAAAGAAATGTGCAGCTATGGGCCTTTCCTACACCCTTACTGCAAATCCTGAGCTTGTTTCCCTACTATCCTACCCTCTTTGTGACCCCTTTTTCACCACTTTCCTGTCTCCCCATTTTCATTTCTTTCAAAGAAATTAGCGTGGGTGTGCGCAAGAGTAAGCACTTTTAAGCAGTTGTAAGCGGGTATGCGCTTGTGTGCGCTTAGCTACGTGTGTGTGCATGAAGCTAAATGCCAGTGCGCATGCATGAGCTCTACGCAAACCAGCGCTACCCCGCTTACAACTGCTTAAAAGTGCCTTAGTCACTCTGAATGACAAGGCCTGTAGTCTGCTCAGAAGCAAAATAAAATCCCACTGTCAGTCCCGAACCCAGGACCTTGGAAACAGTAGTCTGCATGACTTACCACTAAGCCATGACTGCTATACAAGAACATTGTGCTGAAAGAAATATATCATGAAATAGTAGGAATGAATGTAAAGGGAATATAGGAAGTCTAGTACACAAAGCATGTCATGTATATTTACTGTCAAATCTAGTGGATTTGTAAAATATTAGTGTGTGAAGAGAAACAGCCATGCTAGTTGTTAGCTAGTAGGTAATAATGTCACAGTAGCACCTTGCAAGCCACACACATACTCAGAGCAGGATAAACACTGCCATATTTGAATAGTTAAGAGCCCAGACATAGCAACTGTGACTGAGTTACAGGGATGTCCCTGATTTGAAAACAAATGTTAACTGTGCCCCACTGACTCCCTGTGAAATGTACTAACAGTAGGCAGAAAGGTGTTACAACACATGCAATGGTAACTATGAATTACTGAATGTATGCACCACTTGCATGTCAAAAATGGTGTAGTAATACATATGCTCAAAATAACCCACAGTCACAACTGCAGAATATCAGAAAATTTCATGGGTGTATCCCACTGATATGTACCATTCCATGAGGCTGATAAAAGATGCACCTGAGAGTATCTGAGGCCTGCTCAGCAGCATAATAAAATACCCTTCTAGGTGTCAAGGCACACACCATGGCCAGACCACACTGCATGCAGTACCACCCTACCACAGCAAACACATAGGGAATTGCTGCTCAAACAGATATAGCAAGCATTACAATATGTGAATGTAAATGGAAAATAGGAAAGCCATAGCAGCACATTACAGTAAAGACACCTAACAGGCATACAAGGAGTGAATGTAAAGGGCAAATATTGAAGCCATAGCAACAAATTGCAAGAGTCACTGCTATATACCAGTTACACCACAAGTCCCACAGGAAAGCACACACACACCCATATATACAGTATTACTAGTCTTAGGTGTCAGTTTACATACACACTGAGAAGAGGAAACTGGAGGAAGGAATACTCAGGTTACAGTACAACATGCATTGCAGTGTCTACAACACAGCCCGAAATATGAGAGACATATCAACCGTTACACTCACAGAACAGTGTCCACAGCATACCAGCATTGTCCCCACCCTGATAATTTGAAAGGGCTACGCCTACCTAACATACCTTTTTATAGCACTGTCCTGAAATCACAGTGAGAACTGCAATCACTACACAACAGGCTGCATGCAATTAGTAAATGCTGGCTAACAATTGGTGCAGAGGCCATCACATGGACGTGTGCAGTTACCTACAAAAGCATCCTGTACTCCTAGTCCACACATGCAATACTTTCATTACACCCTCTGGAGGTAGAGAGAGAGAGAGAGAGAGAGAGAGAGAGAGAAAAGAAAGAAAATTTAAAACAACAAAACAAACAAGTTGTCATCACAACCTGACACTGCCAAGCCAAACTGAAGCTGGCAAGAGAAGCAGCAGCAGGCCAACCATCACAAAGCCAACACAAACAGCTGTAACAAACACAGGTAATGTAAAGTAATAATATAATAGTCTACATACTGTGAACCCTCCATATGTGTTATTGGTCTGTATCTATGTATATGAAGATGTGCATAGGGCAGTGGGCATACTGCAACTGTCACTGAAGGCTGTACATACATATGTATGTGAAGGTAACTATGTGCACATATCAATGTAGGTTGTAGTGCAATGTACAATGTTGGTTGTACATTAATGGATGTTTATCAGTACGTTAGTGTGTGTATACATATGTGTAAATAAAAAGGTTTATATATATATCTATCATATGTATACGTATGTATATCGATATATGTATGTATATATATATAATATGCATATATGTATACATAGATAGAGAGGGATGTAGAAATACATAGACATATATATAGATAGATAGAATATGTACATACATATATATATGTAATACACACATACATATATAGATATATGTAGATACATATACATATACAGACAGATCTGACTGTCTACAGATATGTCTGTATATGACTATCTCTCTCTCTGTCCCACCCTCTCTCTCTCTCTCTCTCTCTCTCCCCCTCTCTCTCCATATCTATATCTATATATATATATATATATATATATATATATATATATATATATATATATATATATATATATATATATATATATATATATATATATATATACACTGAGTGAGGCACATGTGTGCAGATGTATTGCAACAGGTGCCTAGTAACAAAGGCATGGAGTGAACACCAGTGTGGATACTGGAGTACCATACCCCATTCCAAAACACATATGTGCTTGCCTGCCCACCACTACATGTGTCAGGGGGGAACAGGGGCAACAAGTGTACAATAGGCTCCCCATTGATATTCACAGTGGCACACTAGTCCTGTAATACCTGTACAGGGTATGTGTCAGCAGACATGGTGTGTCAGCTATGGACATGTAGGTCACTGTACCCCTCTACACCCCACAATGTCCTACACGGTATGTACCTCCCATGACAGCTACAGATATGGAGAAGGACACAGTCATATGTAAGAAACTGTGACAATGCACTCAAATACATTACCTATGCAGAGTGACTGACAAGACCACAGAGTGCACCCATACTACCTACATAGAGGTTACCACTGCTGGATATACATAGTTAAGTCATACCCATGACAGTTGTCCAACAACCATGGTAACACCTCACAACATCCACAACCTAAATGACCTATGTCTGTCATCCTTGTCACCGCAGTAAAGAGCACATGGTGGAGGTACAGGTTCCTACCCACAGATAAGACATACCCTGGAGTAAACCACACAGCATAAGAAGCAAAGCTCCCCATGAGTAGATGTCAGACATACCCCTACTGAATGTTATGCAGATAGGTAATATGCCATATGAGTCACCCTGTGTAACTGTTTGACAGGAGCAGGTACGATCACATCACATGTGTCACAAGGGGCAGGGTAGCATAATAGTATGCTGCTGTAGGCCCAGGGCCAATAGCATACTACCTACCTAAGACACAATGCACACCCACGAACCCATTGCAAACCAACTATGTGAGGCGGAATGAGTGTGCCAGTGACTGGGTGCATGTTATGTAATGGTGTGATTGCTCACCATGACTGTCTGTCTGTCATGGTAGTGTGTGTCCTTGGTGTGAGGCCAGAGACAGATGTGTGAGGTATTGCGATCCAAACATACTACATTGCCATATGTTGTGCTGTGTTACCCTGTATGTGACTGCGGTGTAGGTAAGGTTATGGCAAGTAAGTGTAGTGTGCATTACCAGTGAAATATGTAACATGCATTGCATGCAGTGCATGGGTTGATAATGTTCCCCATACATTACCTTGATACAAACCCCCAGTGTGAGGTTGTGCATTGGACCTGAATCAGTGTGCTGACTGCTGGAGTATACTAGTCTGTCGTATGGAGTGTGCCAGGTACTGTTGCACAGTTGTCGGCTGAGCACTGATATCTGGTCATTTACATGTGTATCCCCCAATAGACAGACAGATGCTATATATGGAAGTTAAGTTATATCACTACAGTCGAGTATTATGTGTATTATGTGTGCCATATTTTGCTGACATATATTGTTGACATATTTTTCTTTTCCTTTTCAGGGCTATGGTTCACCAGCGAAACCCTACCTACTCTGCTGCGGAGGATGAGGAGATACACCAGAGCCTGGTGCAGGATTTTGCAATACTCTTTTCCCGCACCAGCCAGAACCAGCAGGAGAGGGCTGCACTGTGGCAAGACCTGGTTCGTCGGGTAAATGACATAGGCACGCATAACCGGACATATGAGCAGGTACGCCATCACTGCAGTGATTTAATTAGAAATGTCCGACAGCGTGCGTCAGATATCCACAGGCAACAGCTTGCCACAGGTGGTGGGGCGGCTATACATCCCCCCTCACCAGACTGGAGGGACTACTCCTAAGTGTTGTGGCTCCAGCCCAACAGCAACAACAGCAGCAGCATACATGCATAATGATGGAGGCTGGAGCCACCCAGCAGCAGGACTCGGAGCGTGCAGGTAACATGTCATATGTATAGTTGACTGTTCTGTACACTGGTAGTTTATGCATGTGTGAGGTATGTCCTTGGTTTGTAGCAGTTATCTTGGTAATTATTGTGCAAAAGTGATATTCTCAATATCAGCAGTAGACCTGTGAAAGCCAACTGTTGTACTACTGAACTGTATCATACTCACAGTATCAATGGCACAGTTGCACCCACTGACAATAAATGTCTCATTTCTGCAGGTCCCTCTGGTGTAACAGCAAGGCAGCCTATCCATGCTGGTGAGTGTGTAATAATACCTTCAATACTCTTGATACTAATAGTAATAATAGGCTCAAACAGTAGTGCTATGTGTTTGATTGCAGGTGTGTTTGTGTCTGTGTGTTGATATCTCATATACTGAGGAGTGTGTATGTGTGCATGTGTGCACCTTTGTGCATGCGTGCATGTGTGCATGTGTGCATGTGTGCATGTGCATGTGTGCATGTGTGCATGTGCATGTGTGCATGTGCGCATGTGCATGAGTGCATGTGTGCATGTGCACCTGTGTGCATGTGTGCATGTGTTCATGTGTGCCTGTGTGTATCAGTGGTAACATTGTGTACACATTGTAAACTGTGTTTCCTGTCTTACTCCCACAGGTTCTGGTGCTGCTCTGGTGTTGTGCAGCAGGGAACCTGAATCAGCTGCCGTGGATAGTGATAATGATGATACCTGTGTAATGGCACAGGGAGGTGTGCCAGGGTCCGTCGTTGGTCAGCCAATTGACAGTACACAGCTGTCGACCCCATCAATGCGTACAGTCATCCTGCCAATACATCCTTTGTCACCAATGTCCCTAGGTGATGGACAGGATACAGTGGGCATTGACCAGGGTAATGTGGTATCGGTGGCACATGCATCCCCACACAGCAGCTATGGCCAGGGTCCTGACATGGTACCACACAGGCAGATGTCCAGGGGTTCTCCTGGGAGCATACGTGGGCATACTGCCCCTGTCAGATGTGCCCACAGAGGTCTTTCAACCTCAGCTATGTTTCGGGCTGTAATGCAGGTACAGTCACGTATGGAACAGTACACCAGACAGGATCTGAGGAAGCTGAGAGCATATCGCACAGCTATGAATGACAGTATGCGTGATGTTGCGGCTGCCATCCGTAATTTCACCGAGGTCATTGACAGACATTGGGGGGCCACATTAGATCTGTTCCACAACTACATGTCCATGAGCCAGGACAATGGTGGATGGTTAAGGCGTTGATGTAGGCATATGCCAGCAACAGCAGCAGCTGGCAGTCATCGCGGATGACAACAGGCCCACGGCCACTCCCATAGTGCCAGCAGCAGCCCCAGCAATGCTGGGTCTGTGCTGTCATCAGACCACCCCAGGAGACCACGTGCACGTGGCTCTGGACAGTCCCAACAGGGACCTGTCTCCAGTCACCAACCACCTGCTTCTGATGACAGTACCCAGACTGGCTTAGTACCTGATATGGTCCGTAGCACCCCTGCCAGGCACATGTACCGTGTCCGTGGCCAGAGACAGTGATCTGTATGACCTGACAGGTACAGTCTGTGGCTGTCCACAAACACCTGTATATGGCAGCCATGAGGTGGAACTGTGTGCATGCATACACACATGCAAAGTGATAACACCTAGGGCTACCGCATACACGCACACACTGCATCAACATTGCCCCATCTTGTACTGCTGTCTCTCACCAACACACACACACACATACATGTCAATTGGTTGTATCAGTGGCAGACTCAGGCATACCAAGTACACACACCCTGTGCATATGATAAAACTGTGCCACCTCCTGCAATCTGTAACATCGGTGCAGGAACAGGTTAACATGCTGCTGATGCACAGGGTGACTACATACAAGTGTAGTAATAGTATCATGTTGTCAACAGTACAGTGTAATGATATCATTGTGGGTATATCCCAGCATGCCTGATGCAGTAACAGTATGATTGTCATTGTATTGTTTTGTACACCCATAGTAATTACCATAGTGTAATGTCTGCACATCTTTGCATACTGGTGGTAAGACTGTCAACAGAAGGCCACCTACATAGGTAGCACAGGGGATAAGAAAATGTAAGTATTGATACTCAATGATGGACATGTAAACTGCAAGGTGCATGCTGTCCATACTCGACTCTGCAATGAGGATGTTTGAGGATGTTGATATCTGTGCAGTAATACACAACAGGTTCAAGACTCACAAGAGCACCCTAGCACTACAAGGTCACACCTCATACCATGCTTGACAGCCCCAAAACACAGAACTAACTATGATAGGAGGGAGAGTCTCCATAAATGTCATGGATATTGTGGTGCCAGGACAGGTAGCATACATCCTACTAAGTTTGGAACTGCTGAGTGAGGGCTCAGTGTCTGTTATTCGAAATGAGTATTAGTTCAGGTATGAGCACTTGGGTTTCAGGCCGGTTATTCTACATTACGAAGGTATATGGTCTGTACACTTGTGGGAGGTGAGGCTGCACCCTGCCCATCTGACCTGTGAATTTCTGGGTCCAGGCTTATAGTGCCTGCATATTTGCCTGTTACCTACTGGAAGTGGTACACCTTGTTTGTTGTAGCATAGACTAGATCCAGGCCTGCTGACTGTAGCTTTGTTTGTATGCATGTTTGCTTGTTATTTCCCTGAAACACTGATTCCACCTGCAATGCAGATTTACAGTGCCTCTGTGGATCCCTAGTGACATCTGTATTGCTTACTGTACTGATGTCCATGTCTCACTTGACAGAACGTCACTGTTTGTCCTGTTTGCATGTAAGTTGCCTGCAACACATTGCATATGACTTACCTGGCATTTGCTCACGAAAGCATTTATATATGCCAGCACTAACAAATCAGAAGCACTACACCCTCACATACTCACCTTGAGTACCTTGTTCCCCATTGGCCCTATGTGTTGTTAATTATTATGGAATTCACAATACTATGGTAGCATGTGCAAAGGTCACTTGTCAATCTCCTCTCTGGTCCAGTTGGTGAATCTGTGAGTCATGTGGCAATGTTACAGCTGCCTCATGTACACAGACAACCCTCTCCCCTTCCCATAAACTTACAACACATGTGAGAGATGCAACCACATAGCCAAACTGGGGGCTAAGCTCTCTTAACTCAGTACTGGCATAACCTGTCAGGTGGAGTGGGATACTACAGTGAATACAATACCAGTCTCACATAGACCTACCACGACAGCAATCCAAACACATAAACACACAGGAACATTCTTAGAGTCTCAGAATAGCATCCTGCCTGAGCAGCAGACACCTCTGTAGCAGACACACAAGCAAACGTTACGCCAGAACAGAGCACGTGCAACACATAGCTCACAAAGCCTGTGTGCTGAACAGTCACAGCCCGTAAGGCTAAACAACACACCTGCTACAGTTGTAATAGGTACTTCTATCATCAAGTACACTGAGGTCCTGCTCACTAGGCTGAGCAAGGAGAAGGTCACGGTGAGATGCCCGTCGGGCACTATGATCCACTACATAACACAAGCATACAGGTCACTCCAAGGCATGTACAAATATGACTCAGTCATTGTCCGTGCCAGTGTGAATGACCTGTGACGTACCTCCCTGGACTACATGATAGGGGACATAGAGGGGCTCTCTGAGCATGTGGCACAGGCTGGTATGACCCTGACCTTGAGTAGCATCTTACCCTCACCAAGAATGCTGCCACAATATGTAGACAGGATGATCAATTTCTACAATTGGCTTATGTTTCGTGTCATTCAAAGGGGATCCAATGCCTGTCAGCGTGGGATTACATGCTAGACAAGCCACGATGCTTTGCTAGGGACAGCTTGCACCTGTCACCCATGGGCCGTTGTATATTGGCAAAGGCTCTTGCTACACACATAGTGCCTTTTTATGCAAGGCTCAAATTACATAGCCACCTCCACAGGTATCACACGGGATAGGACACTAATAGTAATGCTACTCAATGCCAGCAGTGTAAACCTCAAGATGCATGCACTGGAAACTGTCCTTAGCATGGAGAACAGCAATATCTGTGCAGTAACAGAATCCTGGTTCAAGGCTCCCAGGTGCACCCCATCACTGCCAGGTTATACCTCATACCATGCTTGTCGTCCCCTAAACATGCACCAAACCAGAACAGGGGGGAAGTATCCAAAGGCACCACAGATACACACACCTCCAGGTTGGTGGCACAGCACAAAGCATCAGAGCATATCCATGTGCAACTAACAGTGGGTTAGACTGCCTTCAGGTTCATAGCCTGGCACACACCACCCTCCCATACCCAGGAAACCCACTTGGCCTTCCTGACAACACTGGGAATATTATGGTCTCTACAAACACCATTATATGGGTGGACTGCAACTACCCAAACATAGAGTGTGAACATTACTCTAGCTCCAAGACCCTAGCTGAAGGGTTCCTAGCATTTATTCACTGAATTGCTATGGAACAACTTGTTACCACTCCCACAAGAGGTGAAAACATGATGCACCTGTTCATCAACAACATGTGGACTATATGCTCCAGACCAGACGTGTATCCCTCGCTGGTAGGATGACACCATATACAACTCACACTGTATATTCACATACCACATGCAGCCCCTGCACAGAAAACCACAGTCATAAAGTTGTCTAATGTAAATTCCATGTATTCGCATGAGGCAGGCTTCAGACATGGGAACTATTGAAGGTCACAGGTACATATACTTATGTAGCACACACATACATCATGTGTGCATTGACATTACTGATATAATCTATGTCGTGCAATATTGGGAACAACACCCCACACACATGGACAAACTGTGTGACAAAAACACACATGGTGTTTGTAGGATTCAAACCCCTACCTAACTATGTTATGACACTTGTAAGAGACGCAGTAGCAGAGCATGTTATTTGCATTACTGGGAGGCTTTCTTTCTCCTGCTGTACTTATACGGTGCTGACATCATCAGTGTTTAGACAGTGGAATATGCAGCATGTGGTGTGTTGTACTAGTTGCCAAAAGGGACATTCCTCTTCCACATAGAATTGCACATGCCCTACTCCCCCCCCCCCACATTTACACATACACACTGAGCATTTGTAAGATTCAAACCCCTACTTAACTATGTTATGACACTTGTGGGGGACGCAGTAGCTGAGCGCGCTAGTCAAATTACTGGGTATCATTTGTGCTCCTGACATATGTATAGCGTGTGCTGACATCATTATTTATGAAGAGGTATGTACCTCTGTTACTATCCATCAGTAAGGGGGAGAGCATATATATGCATTAACTTTGCAGAGGCACAGTGGCCTACTGTACTGCGGAGGCAGACGCCAAATACACTGTGGATAGCCTTCTGTATTCCCTAGGGACAACAGCCTAGTATTGAACTCTACGGCCATATGTTTACCTGTCAGATGCAAGTATCTGTTGCTCTTAAACTGTTTGTGGGTCTTTATTGCCATAGCTTTCCCTATCTCTATGAACAACTTGTGTACTGTGGTAGATGTTTGCATATGAGTGGGATCCACTACTTTACTTATGTCTCTGTTGTAATTTCACTGTGTGCACTGGGCAGATTTCTGTATTGTGGGAGGTTCCTGTATTAACACATACAAATGCCAGATATGTGTGCGCAACTGCTGAACTGTGACATGGCCTAAGTGTGTGAGCATGCCCAGTTCACAGTTTATATGGCTTCTTGACTGACACGTCTCATTTATCTAAGCGTGCGAGTATGCCCAGTGTGAACTTTCCATATGTTGAGATCTGTGGTCCACCACATTTGTGTTTGTGTGTGGACTTAATCTATAGTTCACATGTACAGTTGAGTGTTGGACGTCAGGTTGTGTTCTTACTGCCCAACTGCTTTGTGTCTGAACCTAACAGGCATTATGCTGTGCCTGCAGGGTTGCCATGGGATAGTTTGCATACAGTTGTCAACATCCTTTCATACTGACCAAACAGTGTATTGTCGTATAGTGTACTGGTTCAGTACTTTCACTGTGGTGGACAGTATCAGCAGTTTCAGTCCTATCACTGATTGTAATATTTATAGTGAGCACACCAGACTGGTTGAGGGCCAGTTGTGCAGATATGACCATGTTGCTTTTTGTTCAGATATGGACAACATAGAACAAGATTGTCCGACATTGTTAATGTATTCCACAACTTGTGTGGACAGTGGCAAAGAATGGCCATGTGCTCTAGGCCATTTGTAATGCTAGTCAGAGAGTGTTTGTCCTTCAACACACATATTTACTTGTGTTTGCCATGACATATTTCAAGGTTAGTGTGCTGTGCCTCTGTCTACCCGTGACATACAGGTGATATCCACGGTAAAACTACCATCTCCCATCCAGTCATCATGATTCCTCTGGATGACAGTCAATGAGGGACTCCCTGGATAACCTGTACTGGGAGTTTAGTCATGAGTGGAGTGAGTTTCTGGGTTATGGACCAATCAGTACAGCATGTCCTGTTTATGTCAGTGCTGGGGTTCAGGCCTGTCATGTGCATAGGTCACCAGCATTCAGATTTTACATGGTGCCAAATGTCCATTGATTCCAGCTTGGTCAAGGCTTTATACATCAGGCACAGATCACCTCTAGCCAGGCGGTATGGCACTGTGTGGAGCTGCAGTTTGTTTAATCAGGCAACACATGGCATCTGTTACAGCTTTGAGATCCTCCTGGTGGGGTATTTGTGGGGTCTTTCCAGTTGATGCGGGTGTCTGCTAAGATACATCCCACAAGGGCCATTGTATGCAATTGTGAGGCTGCTGATAGATGACTGGAGAGGCACAATGACCTCCCCTGACCTAGCTGTGCTTACCTTCATGATTAGGTGGGTATATGGTATGTTTCTGTAACCACTACAGACACATGGTTGTCACATGCAGGATATCTATCACCTTGTGTCCGCAGGTCTCTTATTGCTCCTGATGTACTTAATGGGTTAACACCTATGTGGTAATTTGTGGCCACGTACTGTGTTTCCACAGGGGATGACTATACACTATTCTGCATTTTGCTTGTTGACATGGCTGTGGCAGCACTTGTCTGTTTCTATGTGTGCCTTTTGTAGGATGCTTGTGTCAGCTGGAGGGTCCGATATGGTGGGCAGTTTGTATTCATCTGCGAACCTGTTCAGACACAGTCCTTCCATGTTGGCCTGTACCTATGTAACATATATACCATACAAGAGAGGTCCCAGGACCGTGCCTTGTGGGATGCCAGTTGTACCTGGTTTGCAGTCTGACATGGCTGCAGCATTTCTGACCAGGTCAGTTCTGTCCTTGAGCTGGCTTGCAACCCATCTACTTGGATAGGGGTTTATAGTTAGGCTGGTGAGCTTATCTGTACTGAACAACTAGGGTATTGTATGGAAGGGTTTAGCAAGGTCCAGATAGGCTGTGTGAACCACATTCCCCTCATCAATGGCCTTGGTGCCTGTTTCACATGAGTCAGACATGTTTAAGGGGCAGGATCTGCCCTATGAAAGTCACACTGGGTAGGGTCCAATGTCTGTAGGTACCCAATCTCATTCCTGGGGTCCATAATTATCCTCTCCATTACTTTGCCAACCAAGATAGTCAAGGTTGAGGGGTGATAGTTTGCAGTATCCATTCAGGCACCACCTTTGTGGTGAGGGACCACTGTTGATGTACACTGCTCTTTGGGTACATATCCTGTGGTAAGACTGAGAGTGAGCAGTAGTGCTATTTGGTGTTCCATTCTTCTTACAGTTCTTGTTGGACACAACCCAGGACACCATCTGGTACCATTGATGCTGTGTGGTTTGCTTTGTAGATGCTGGCTGTTACCTCAGCATCTGCAATGTCAGGGGGCCAGCACTCTGCTGGGATAGATATTTGGCAGTTTGGTGCTGGTGGGGAGTTTGCAAAGAATCTGTTAGGTAGGATGTTGGCAATGTGTGTGGGTTTGGTGTATTGTTTGTGATATTTGAGTAATGCAGAGCATATCTGTGGATTATCACCATGGTTCCTACCATCAGTTAGGACAGCTGTGTGATTATCCTTTGTGTCCTGCACAATTTGTATTGTCATAGGTTCATAGGTTCATACTAGGCTATCTGCCCTGGCCATGTTTGAGCCTAGACAGACTGTGTGTGGCTTTCGACACCCCTTGCAATGTGCATATTATGCCCATTTAGGGTTTACTTTACTAGATGTGACACAGAGATGGCCCCCCAGTGTACACCTACTATCTCCCATGCACTTGACTGGATTTCTCTTGTAGAGTATGAGTGTGGAGCTCAGCCTATCATGGACTGGGATTCTGTTCCAGAGTGTAAGGAGCCTCTGGGTTATTTATTTTATTTTACATTTGTTGACTGGGCTGGTCTAACTGGAATACAAATCCATTTTCAGTAGAGGCCCAGGGAGAAAAGCTCCAACACAAACACAATATATACAGTAAAAGTTGTCACAATTCAGAGAAGTATAACAGTAGTTAAAAAGTTCTAAACAGTTTCAGCCATACAGACTTGATGCAGTTTTCATTACAAGAGTACATGGCTTATGATGAGGAGATATGAAAAACAAAAATGTAAAACAAAATAGTTGTGTACTTGTGCAAGCAGAATAAAATAGCATAATAAAGTTGTTATGAATCTGTCCCTCCAGCACATCCTATTTATCTATGTGTTGAGGTTCAGATATCTCACTGTGGTGTCTCTGCTGGATTTGGAGTTTCTGCAGTGGAGCATGTCCATTCATTCTGGATTGGACATGGCCTTGTACATCAGGCATACATCGCCTCTGACTAGGCAGTATGCAAGTGAATTGGGCTGGGGTTTCTTCAGCCAGGCAGCAGATGACAAATGTTTGAACCCTTTATCCTCTTGGTGAGGTACGTTTGGGGTCTTTCTAACTGCTGCAGGTGTCAGGTAAGATACATCCAAAATGGGGCATTGTTCTCAAGTATGGGCCTGATAAGAGAAGAGTATGGGGGCACAGTGACCTCTCTTGATCTACATGTGCATCCTTTCATGTTAAGGTGGGCAATATAGCAGGTCTTCCTGGCCACCTTGGCAATGTGAGTGTCACATGATGGGTTACTGTCCACTTGTGTCCCTAGGTCCCTGATTACTTCTTCCATACATAATGGATTACCACCTATGTCATAATTTGTGTGTGCCTTGTTTGGTATTTGGTGAGACATTCATACTCTGCAGTGTCTTCAGGAAGGCTGACTGGGGTTCCTGGGTTTGGGAGGGTGGTCTGTAGCAGGCTGCAAACTGGGACGTAGTTTGAGCCACTGTTACTTGCCCATGGATAGTCCATGCTGCTTCTTGCTGTGGTACCAACCTGGGGGTGTGGTTATCCTTGACAATTATTGATAGCCACACTCCTATTGTAGTTTGTTCCATGTTCTGGGGCTGTAAAGCATGGTATAAGGCATAACCTGGTAGTATTAGGGTGCTCTTTTGAGCCTTGACCCAGGTTTCTGTTACAGAACAGATATTACTATTCTCCATGCTGAGATGGTTTTGGTCTGCGTGCATCTTGCAGTTTAGACTTCTGGCATTGGGTAGCATTACTTCCAGGTTGTTATCCCTTGTTCTACCTATGGTGGTGGGTTTGTGTTTCCAGCCTTACCTATTCAAGGCACAGTGGGGGTGACAACAGCCTTTGCCAGTATCCACACAGCCAGGTGTGCTGGGTGCATGCCATCCCTAGCAGGAGGAGCATCATGTCTTGCTCGGCATGTCATCCCAGGCTGTCAGCCATTTGTTCCCCTTTGACTAACAGCAATACTTCAGCCAATTATTGTACTTGATTTTGTTGTCTTCATAGTGTGGCATCATGCTTGGTGAGGGTGAGATGTTAGGCAGGGTCATCATGTTTGCATATACTAGATGGTGTTACATTGCTTAACACATGGCAATCATGCCTCAGGTGGTGCTGCAGGGCTGCCTATGTTGGATGCACATACTACACTCCCTGTACATGTTTGAAAGTAGGTTGTGTCATGTTAGGCGTCCCTTTTACTATATGAGTGAGTCAGAGAGGGGTATCATTCCCAGGGTTCCTACTGAGCTAGTGTATGTGCTATGCGTTGCCTCTTTGCCAAGGCCAGGGCATACTGGGCATGCCTCCTTCTGCCTACTGGGGCAGGCTCAGGTTGTTCCTCCTCCGAGTCACGCTCTGCCTGTGATGGCCTTGGCAATGGTGGGGGGCTGTTTGTCCTGGCCCTATGCTGGTCCTGCTGCAGCTGTTTTCACAGAATCATATTATGTAGCATAGCACATACCATGACAATTTGGGTACATGTAGTTGGTGAGTACTGCAAGGCTCCACCAGATGTGTCCAGGCACCGGAACCATGACTTGAGCACCCCAAACACATGCTCTATTACATTTCGTGTTTGTGCTTGTGCCTCATTATGGCGTTCTTGTTCAGGTGTGTGTGCGTTTCTGATGGGTGTCATCAGCCACGGCTCCAGTGCATATCCAGCATCGCCCACTAAGTGACCATGTGGGATGTCCCCATTGGCAAATGTCTGGTTCAGCTGCGTCAGATGCCAGATATGGGAATCATGGTAGCTTCCAGGGCAGCCATCACACACATTCGTTATTATGCCCTGGGCATCACACATGACCTGGCAGTTGATGGAGGGAAAGCCCTTGCGGTTAATGTAGGCCCTACCTCACTCACCAGCTGGTGCCTTGATGCCTATATGCATGCAGTCTATTGCACCCACTACCTCAGGGTATTCCGCTATTTGCTGGAAGAGTTGCATATTGCTGGCCAATGCCTCATGGGAATTGGGGAAATATACATGATCTCCGACATGTGCCGACATGGCATCCAGGAACTGGTGCAGTACCCTGGATGCTGATGCCTGTGAGATACCCATCATATCACCAGTTGGTCTCTGGAAGGTACCTGTTGCTAGTATTCTTAGGCCAGCACATACCTTGGTTTCCACTGGGATGGGTTCCCCTCTGTTGGTTCTGTGTATGAGGCATGGCCTGCACAGCTCAACAATTTGCTGCAGGAGGTCTCTGTCCACTCTATAGCGCTCCACTATCTCCAGCTCATGTAACCCCTGGTAGGTGACCCTGGGCCTGTACACTCTTCTCCGTCTCCTCACTGTGGGTTGTCTGGCAGCATTTGCATTGTCACCACCCTCAGCAAGTCTCCTATGTCTCCTTATAACAGCTATGGCAGCCCCTAGCATGTTTGGTCTGAGTGCAGCTTTTTCAGTTTTCACTTCTAATAGCTTACTCCTGTCTTGTAGCGTCTCTTGAGAGAAACAGACTGCAATGCTGTTTGCAGTGTTTTAAGTGCTGGGCTAGTATTCTGCCTGTGTAATTGCCTGCTTCTAATTGTTTTCACCTGCTAGCTCTACCAGTATTCCCTGCTAGCTTCCTACTATTTCTTCTGCTTCCTTTTTCCTCTCTGTTTCCTCAGGGGGAAGCAGCGCGCATACCAGTGAAAACATGCTCACAGTGGCTACCATGCACGCACACATACTTACACGGACTAGAATCTGCTTATTCAGGTTAAAACGTGCGCACACCAGTGCAAACAGGTTTACAGATCTTTAAACAGGCTCCTACATGCTTACTCTACCTTACACGCACGCACTCACGCTTACACGTGCGCACTCTGTCTTACTCGTGCCTCCCAGCGTGCACACACGCGCATGCACGCACAGCAAGAAACTTTGGTGTTAGCCACAGTGTACACCTTCCATTTCTTGACTTTCCCATGCTTATCTGTTGACACTCCTCTTTCTATGCTGTGTGACTGACATCTTTCACATACCAATGAGCTTGATTTCTTTCTGACATTCCCCCCTGTGATGTCACCTATCTCCTACTCTGTTACTCCCCCTTATCTAACTCTTACACTACACGGAATGTGCTTATTTGCTATGTGACAGTGAGATTCATTATCCTACCACTCATTTACATAGGATTGCCTACTAATGCTTAGTTACGTGTCTTACACTCAGCTTCCCCCCTTAGCAACCACTAAATGGTGGCCATGTTGTTTTCGGTCTGCTAGTCCCTGCATTGTAAATCCATGCATTGCATAAAACCCAGATCTGTGGGTTTAAAACCTTTATTTTTATGTTTTATATAGCGCAGCCCGTTTGCGCGGGGCTGCGCTACATTTAAACATCACCGATCGCCGAAAAAAAAAAATTTTTTTCATGTTTGCATCGGGTTACCGTGCCAATGGCCACATATTTGGCCATTGGCATGCTGCCTGACACATATGCACACTTTATTTGGAGCTGACATGGCTCCATTGTGTTATTTGCAGAAACATACTCAGTTGTCAACTGAGTACATTTCTGCACCTAACACAACTCTTACATGGGCTGGTTTCAGGTTCGTGGATCACTAATCTACCTCATTTACATGTCTTTCGGCTGCAAGTGAGGTAATTAGCATATCCATGCCCTTCCCGTGTAAGAGACATTTTAGCTGGTCTCTTACACGGTATTTCGGGCTGTTCCTGGATCGCTATGGCTGCATGGAGTCTTACACGACTCTTAGACTCCGTGCAAGCCATCGTGAATCCTGCCCTAGATTTTAACAATGGTAAGGATGCTTAATAAAAGATTGTGAAGCACATTTCTGTTGTCTGAAAGGTGGTTAACAAGTTTGTCCTTTTGCCAGTTTTGGGGCATTGCCATAGTACTGTGTAAAAATTCATATCAAGATGTCAAGATGCTTTCAGTCCACTTTTTTTTTTTGGAGGTAGTTTGTAAAGGATTCAGGCATGTATTATTTTGGTAAGCTCAAGACAAACTTTTCAAAGTTTACTCCATAAAGTTAACCTGTTTCAAATGTCCATTTCTGGCCAACCAGTATTGAACAACCCAAATATTTTAATAGGAAGTTCCACAGTATCACCTTACATCCTTCTTTTGAGAGTCATGTTGGTAGTTTATTTCTTTGTCATGAATGTTATGTCAGCATCTGGAATTGTTTATCTCCTACTAATGTTAATATTATCTGAATATCTTTAAGCGCTTTATTTATCCATTTGCAATGCAATAGTGAAACATTTACTCTTTCACGTACCTTTTAAAGAGAAATGACTGTGTCCCATACCAGTTACTTCTACATTTCAATGCTTATTGGATTTTAAATGTAAAAATCTGGCATGTCCTTCATCTCATTAGCCACATCAGGATTCAGTCCTGATGGATGAGAAACCATTGTTAAACATGGAAAATGCTCAATTGTCCATCCTGTTTAACAGTGGCAGCTCCAGGTGTCCTTACTTGTTGGTGCACAATAGGGGCATGACAAATGGGGTACATGTGAAGAGCCCCCCCCCAAAAAAAACAAAATATAGAACTCAGGGTAACAATCTGCTCACAATGCATTGTTATACATCAGTGTCAATTTCCCTATATTTCCCTATGGAAAAAAAACAATACATGCTACTGTCTAATAACATATTTACATGTTTTACATATCATGGCAATACTGTGGTGATGGTGCTGCGGTAGCGTTGTCGCCTCACAGTAAGACGTTGTCCTGTTCGATTCTCAGCTAGAGCGTCCTCTGTGTGGAGACATGCGTGAATGGGCGTACCTTTGTTGAAGGTTGTGCATCAGGGCCAGCAACTCGGCATGTAAAAATCTACTGCCAATCATTAGCGGACCGGAGTTCCGCTGTGACGATCCCCTAACCGGGAGAAGCCGAAAGACACAACAACATATCATGGCAATATTTTTAGGAAAAGTAAATTTTAGTACAATGTAAAAAATCAAGTTGGTAGCTAATAGTACAAGAAAGTCAGAGAATTTCACAAATACTTTTCTACCTCAGCAAAAGAGAAAAATAATATCATAACACAAATTCAAGAACATCACACTGTACCTGTTTTGTACTGATCAGAGATTTGGATTTAATTTAAAACTTATTCCAAAATTTTCAGTAAAACCACTCAAAGCCATTTGCTAAACAAAACAAAATATTTCAGCACTGAAAACAGATTTGGCATGAGCAAGAGTACACCCCTCTTCCCTTGAAACTTCCATGTATTGAAAATACATCTGGCAATCCATTAAACTACAAAAGACCTACTAGGATTCATAGTAAAATACCATATAGTAAAGAAGCATTTAGCAGCTGTGAATAGTGGAAGAATTCAAAAGACAAATGTATAATACATTTGCTAACAGTTTGGGACAGCCCACTGGACACGTGTCCCTTTTCAGGTGCAGCCCAGGGGTACTAGACCCACTGCTGTAGCTCAACATAGTGCATTTCATACCCAGTTGCTTGCAAAACGACAAGCTAAATTACATATGCATTCATAGTTAATATGTTACCAAATAACAAACATGCTGTTAATAATTAACACAAGGAAACCAAGGATCATACAGAAGGAACGTGGTTCTTATGATGAAATTGTTTACTACAATCGGATCCATTCTTTTACACCATACCTACTCTTGGATGCAAGACACACACACACACACACAAATGTGATCGTCAATTATAGCCCATTGTAAGAATGTGAACATTTAGATGTTTGCCTGGAATAAAACGACTGAATCAATACATAACTAATGACCGAGAACTGTGAAGTATACTTCATCTCACTGCTGTAAAAACTATATAGTATATTTCATTGCACCCTCATGCCCTCCTAACCACTTATTTCAAGAAACAGAGACCAAAACCCAAATATCAGGAACATAGTTTAAATCTTTCTCTTATATACTTAGAAAATTGCATTAGTAAGCATTTTCTAAAGTTTTTTCTGAAGAACACAACGTCTGAATCTCATACACCTGCCTTTATTTAGTGACTGCAATCTGCAACAATTTTCCAGAAAGACACATTTTTTTCAAGGACCTTCATTTTTCAAGAATTCTGTGTAAAGCTAATAATAAGGAGGTAGGGACAAAAGCCCCTAAAGGGACAAATTTTAAATGTCATATTTTATCTATATGTTAACTAGGTAAAGCAATTGGAGAGAATATCCCTTTTCATGGGTGACCCAGAGTACTGTCAGGGTGAATTTCTGAGAGTCACACAGTAGGCAAATGGATGAAGCAGGATTCAAGACCTCTACTTTTAACTACAGGAAACAGTTTGTCAACAGCTCAGAGCCATAAGTGCCACACAACTCTTGTTACTTAAAAAGTTAACAGAACAGCAACAGGTACTGCATGGAGATACATTTTCTGAGCAATGAGAACTATAAAACTCTAATGACTGACAGTGACTGACTAATCCTCAAAAATTAAAAAAGTTAATGAAGATCTGCAGATGGTGTGGAGGATGAAGGCTCTGAGCAATTAGTTAGCTTCCCACTTTAGTTATATGTACAGGATTTGATTATTTTTACTTCCTTTTGCCTGCTGCTTGACTCTGATCAAGTCACGTAATCAGGTAGTGCTCATCTGTGGAATACAAATGTATTTTCTAATAATTCTGAAGCTCTAATGACTGGAACATTGTTGACAATTGTAATACAATTGCATTATCTAACAGTTCTAAAACTCTAATGACTGGGGCATTATTGACAACTGTGATATAACTGTATTATCTAATAATTATAAATTCTAATGACTGGGGCATTATTGACAACTGTGATACAACTATTATCTAATAATTATAAATTCTAATGACTGGGGCATTATTAACAACTGTGATACAACTATTATCTAATAATTATACATTCTAATGACTGGGGCATTATTGCTAACTGTGATACAATTGTATTATACAATAATTATAAACTCTAATGACTGGAGCTTTAATGACAACTGTGATACAACTGTATTATCTAATAATTATAAACACTAATGACTGGGGCATTATTGACAACTGTGACACAATTGTATTATCCAATAAAATGTAATGACTGGGGCTTTAATGACAACTGTGATACAACTGTATTATCTAATAATTATAAACACTAATGACTAGGGCATTATTGACAACTGTGACACAATTGTATTATCCAATAAACTCTAATGACTGGGGCTTTAATGACAACTGTGATACAACTATCATCTAATAATTATAAACTCTAATGACTGGGGCATTATTGAAGACTGTGGAACTCTAATGACTGGCTTTACTTATAAGAAGTAACACCCTCAGGTCTGGTAGGTCTTGAGGTAGAGAAACAGACATACATACACACACAGACCCACAGACAGACACACACACACACACACACACACACACACACACACACACACACACACACACACACACACACACAAACACATTATATTCATTCTCCTTATTCCCAAATAAATCAAGCAGAAGCTTTCAGTTCTGCCCTGTCCACAGCAGCTTTCAGTTCTGCCCTGTCCACAGCAGCTTTCAGTTCAACAACTCACAATTACTGCTCCAAATATAAAAAGCAGCTGCAAAATGACCATGCTAGTGTCAGCTAAGCAGGAAAGAAAAGTCAGCTTATCTCCTGTGCTGCTTCTCATGCTTAAGCTGAATAGAAACCATACTTTCAGCTCACACACTAAAGAGCTGAACAGGACCTGTACTTGTATGGATGAGAATTGCTTGGGAATCAGAAGTTGAAAGAAGGGAGACTTTTTTAATTTTCAACATTCCAGGAACTACGGCACTCATGGGTGCACACAGTTTCACAGGAGGGCACGTCACTCCACCCCTGCCCTTCAATATATATATATATATATATATATATATATATATATATATATATATCTATATATATATATATATATATATAGATATATATATATATATATATATATATATATATATATATATATATATATATATAAAATTATGATTTACTTTACTACTTATTTACCTCCTACCAAAAAAGCATCTTTTTTTCCCAGGGTTTCATTCCTTCTTGTTCATTTATGCAATAATTCAAAAACAGATATTTTCATACAGTTTGTCATTGAGCCTCCGAGAATTTAGTAGCCTTGGTCTTGTATTAATGAGAACATTTAGTCTTACAGCACACTTGTGTTTTTTTTTTTTTTTTTTTTTGTCCTGGCAACAGTGAGTCTTTCATTTTAAGTTGAACCTTACAGGCCAAGATAATGCATTATTGTTTATAGTGCTATTCACTTTAATAATGTTCTATATAAAAGGTCAGTAGACTAATCTGCAAATCATTTTCTCAAGATTTCCCTCCTAAGTAACCTTAAACAGTTTTTGAGCGTTATGTGGAAATACAAACACATTGTATTTGCTGCCATCTAGTGGAAATAAGAAGTGTTGCAATGCTGACTCTCCATTAAGTACCAACAACTTAGGATTGATGTGTGAAAGCAGTGCTTTGTTAAGAAGCTCATATTTTCTGATTGAAAGGGAATGCTTAATTATGCAAAATCTTTTCCACTTAAAAACTAGCAGAATGGAAGTGTTATAATACAACATCTCTGGGTTTAAACATGAGTACTGAATTTTGGTATGAAAAGTGACAAAAAATGTTCAATCTGATGTTGTAGTTGTGATTTAGGATGATTTGGCAGCACAGATAGGAAATATTCAGATGTGTATCATCTGGTCACTGGTTTACAATGAGCTTTGCTCTCATCACATTTTAAGAAATTAACAGAAGGTAGGTTCTATGAAAGCATATAATGAAATAACATAAAAAAACAATTGGGTACCAAAATATCAAGTAAGGTTACCAGACTCAGTGTGCATCTTTTGCAGAGTATAACATAATCCTGTAGAAATGCATTGTAAATGGAGTAGAAAATCCATTAGTCTTTTAAGTGCATCATAGAATAATGTTAAGGAAAACATATTCACATTAGTTTAAAATCTGTATTAAAAGGGTTGTTGTATCATCATTTGTTTTATAATACCAGGGAGGAAGAAATAGTAGCAGTATATTTATTGATCTGATGCTTTATAAGCATTCGTATAATCAGAGCCTAAAATGGAAATAGGGAGAACACTGACTTCATTCCTTCTGCATTCTCTGCTGAGCTCACTGAAGAGGATATAAACAATTCGATTTTTTTCTCATAGCACTCATAGGTACTTGGGCGTGCTTATACATCCATGCAAGATTTCTGGTTGACGATCCTGATTGTATAATAAGTGTGTTCAAACCAAAAGGTAAACAGATCACAAAGACCAACCATTCAGTAAAAGCTGTAAGAAAGACCCAGAAAAGCCAAAGTCATCACTATATAATACTTTAAATCTACTGTAGTGGAAGTCCGTGTGAGATATGCAAATGACCCCTTAAGGACATACCTCTCAGCTGTCCAAATTTTCACAGAATGTCCACATTTTTTCCCCACATTTTGGTCTGGTCTTCATAAACTTGTGTTTTATGGCAAATCTTTGAGGACTGAATTCAGTAAATAATGACAGACATTTGAGTTTCAGACTGCATATACCTCAAAATGCATGCTAATGTAAAACTTGTTCTATCAACTGTCTAAGTTGATAAGAACAATATTTAAAATCTGTCCCTGAGTGACCACAAAGTGGATCCATATCTGCTATCTCTTTCTGGTACTGTCTCTTCATCAGAGGGTAAATGCACTAGAATCAAGAGCTCATAAAGTATTATTTTTGCCTCTCACTATTGACCTAAGTTGAATAAAGCATTTTTCTTCCCTTGCAAACAGTCGCCTGGGCAATATCCTCCCTTCCCCTCTTGAGTCAATGCATGATTTCTCAGAACCTATTTGAGGTTATCTGAATATCATTTTGTGTGGCCTCCTCAAACACCTTCCATTCCCAGGCCCTTGTTTTGGCAGCTGCCACAATCATTGCCTTCCTAGCTTGTTGGCACCTATCAGACAAATCTGAAGATGTTGTGCTACCATTACATGGTAGGCTTCTGTCTTCAACCAGACACCTTCCCTCACCATTGATCTCCACCTGCGGTTCCTAGCATTACCATCATGACAGGTGTCAACCACCTTTTGGCCACAGGTCCTTGCTGCCACTCAGCTATTGATGTCTTGAATAGGGCACCTTCAGCCTTCATATTGCTGACCTTTTCCAGGTATATGAAAGAAGCTCTTCTGGAATTTGGAGTTGAACTCATCCTGAATATATCCATCAACAAGTAGTTCACAGGACTCTTATTACATCTTTGGGTTTCAATCGTCTGTCAAGCTGCAGTCATCTCATCCAACTCAGCACCAGATAGTGTCCAGCTGAATATTCAGCATATCTTTTGACCCAACTGTCCAGAATACATGGCCTCAAATCGGACCATGTCTAAGAAGTAGATAATTAACAAAAGGTGCTCTTGTCAATAACTAGAGCATCCTTGTGTTAGCATATAGCATTTTATCAACAATCCATGCCTATTACAGAACCCAAAACCAGGCATGTTAAATCAGGCAATGCATTCTTCACAATCCCACCTCTCCAGATATCTCTAAAGTTCCTTGGTTGTGTACTGAAGTCTCCTAGTACAACTGCAGAAACAATAAGTGATATAAAGAGCTATGTAACTCAGAATCCTTTGTGGAAAAGTCAACAACAGTATAAGATTTCATGGAAGCTGCTGCATGCCATTTAGTCTGCATTTGGGGAAATGGAGATTGTGTTCCCATTCTCAGCATTAAGTCAAATACATTCTAGGTAAACATGTCTTGTTTCTACTTCTGTTATGATTTTTATAGACAATATATTAAGATACAGGCAGGGTCTGGAGAGCATGCAATCTGAGATACAAAGGCATCATCTTTGCTGTTTTCGGACGATGTTGCTCTATATGTCTAAAGCAGCTGTGCTCTCCATTGTGCCCTGGCATGATTTACTGCTGCTTTGTAAAACAGCTGGAGTCAAAATTAGCATCTCCAAATCAGAGGTCATGATTCTCTCTCAGGAAAGAATAGATTGTCCTTTGCAGATGAGGTGGGAGCATTTACCTTATGATTAGGTATTTAAGCATCGTAAGATCTTGCTCATGAGTAAGCCACGGTGGTACAGTGGTAACGTTGTTGCTTCACAGTAAGAGGTTCTCCTGTTTGATTCATGGCTGGAGTGCCTTCTGTGTGGAGTCTGCATGTCCTCCCCACAGTCAAGTGGCCTCCGAAAGACATGCGTGAATGGGCATGCCTTCGCTGAAGGTTGGGCGTCGGGCTGACAACTCGACACCATAAAAAATCTACTGCCAATCATTAGTGGACTGTAGTTCTGCTGTGGCGACCCCTAACTGGGAAAAGCTGAAAAGACAAAGAACAAGGTCTTGTTCATGAGTGAAGGAAGGTGTATCTGACAGATTGCCCTGCACATTGGTTCAGCAATGATAATACTGCAGACATTGTATTGGACTGCAGTGGTAAAGTAACAGCTAAGGAATGGGACAAAACTTTTAATTTACCACTAAAGCTAAGTCTCCATCCTCACCTCTGGTCAGCCCTTTGGGTAGTGACCAAGAGAATGAGATCACACATACAAGTGAAAGAACTGAGATTCCTTTACTCAGAACTGGGCTTCCTAAAGGTGCAAAAGTGTGTAGAGTGGCAATCTGGAACAATTGCAGAGTATAACCACTATTCCTCCATGTTGACAGAAGAACTTCTTTAGAAATGCCTGTAGACCTTACAGGATGAGTTGGAGCCTTTGGAAAGGGGATATGAAGGACAAGCGTATGCTGCTCAACATATCACCACAGTGGTTGTCACTAGGACAAATGGTTCAGAAAATGGTTGTTTGGATGGATAGATGGATGCATGGGTAGAAAAATTATAAAATCACTTTAACATGCTATACATGTGGGTACATGATCCTGAATTCGTTTTCAGTGTTCTTGTTCTAGAGTCTTCACCTCTCACCTCCAGTATTCATGTCTAGGGTTCAAGGTCTCTCACTTTTTGAATTCATTGTCATTGAGTAATATTCACTCGCAGTCTTTACTTCTTGTATCAATGTTCATTGCTCAAACTTTACTGGGTGCCATTGTGGCTGCTGTTTGTACCTCAGTACTCCATGGTGCTGAGATCATTCTTTATCTCCAGTTACAGTACTTGCTATTTTTCATCTTCCTCTTCTAAGCATGTGTACTTCTCGTGAATACTTTGGTGTTCTACCACCTAAAACATGTCTTACTTGACCAGTAACTCTATATTTTTGATATGTGTAGGCTTCAGCTTTTACCCCTGCTTTTCATATGCAGATCACAGCTGAAAGGGGTGCACTGGGCCATTCCATTTATCTAGTTTTCAAATGACTCATCGTTCAAATGACAAACATGTTAAAGCTGTAGTGCACCGAGATCCCCTCTAACTGTTCCATCCGCAAACATTCATGTATTCAAGTGCAAAGGGACTGCAGGGTAAAACTAATATGTGTGTCAAGTAAGTAAACATTTTCTTTTATACAAATGCTGGTGGTACAATATTTCGTTGTGGGAGAGAAACTATTTGTAGTTAGTTCACAAAAACATGCCATACATAAATATATTAAATCAAGTGTTAGTATCAAACTGATGGCAAGAAAGGTAAATAAAATTATTTTATTCAGTCTGTAACTGCATTTTCATTAAAATATATTGACTGTTCATTGAGAAATGAGTTTAAAAAGAAAATATTCCAACTTTCTTTAGGTTTTCTTCAAAGGGTCCATTCAGAAGTCTAAATTCCTGCAGAACAGCACACAGAAACTCCTGCTTGGCAGACATATTGGATCTTTCTTCAACAGACAGTCTTTTTGTGGGATCTCTTTTCATTTTCTTTAGTAATTCTTCATTTTTTCAAGCAGGGGCATAACTGGTAAGTTGGAGAAATGTGATCTCATCTCCACATTTTGTGCTTACTGGCACCTCCACAAATTCTGGATTGAGCTCTTTGTTATTCACTGTCATGATTATGATATAATATACCTCCTGACTTCAGTAGCCCTAAAATTTCACTTATTCTGACAACTCTAAAATGATCTTACGCTGCCAATTTACTAACAAGTGTTATCAATAAATAACCTTTATTCCATTTTTACTATCCTCCAGACAAACTTGACAGTACAGGAATTCTGGTTAACGTGAAAACGACCAAATCTATATTATTTACTTCAAAGCAATTGGATTACCCGCTCACTGTTAATTTTATATATATATATATATATATATATATATATATATATATATATACAAAAGATGAGAGCACTCTAGAAATTATTTAATCTATCAGAGTCCTCAGAACTGTTTGAACCCAAAACGTGCAATTTGATTGCCATTTTGAAACAGTCTTCCAAAACTAAATCGACCAAAACTAGAAATGCTATACTGTCCTAAACAAATTGTGATAGATTACTCCAGAGTTATTACTACCAGATCTATCCTTCTCCTGAGCCTTCTTTATACTTCAAGCAAAGGACTAGGAATGCTATCCAAAGCTAAACAGTTTGTGACAGATTATCTCAGAATGACTAATGTCAGCTCTTTCACATGGGCCTTCACTATACTCCAAACCTGTTTACCAATATCTACTCCAGTATTCTTACATCTATCAAACAATGCTACAATGGAACTAACAAATTTGTCTCTGTACAGTCACGTCTCATCATTGTATTTGCATAATTAGACTCCATTGGCTGGAATTCACTCACTATATCAATAATGCCAAATGTTAACTTATTCATAGTACTAGAGGCAAAACATGGATTCTGGCAGATAAAGTTGAAAAAGAAAGTTCCAAACTATGTATATTTAAGTCAAAGTGTAGGATCCTTAAACTTCGACATATGTCATGAGAGGAGATACTGTAAGCTCAGCTATATGGAATTTTGTAAATAATTATATGTCATTTGTGAACATCAACATGATTCATATGCTAGTGTTGCAAATGTATTAGAACTGTATGTCATGTAAGATGGCTGTACAGATGTGTGCTGAAGAGGTATTTTACAAAGAGCTGTTTAAAAATGGATCCACAACATGCCCTGCTGGAAGGGAATAGAAATGTACATACACTATTGTAACTGTTTGAATGTATATATTTTAACAGTGAAAACTGGAACACAAGAGGTTAACTTCAGAAAAATAGCTGAAATTAAATTATAGCACCAAGGAGACACAATGTTTAAAACTAGGGAGCTTTCTGCATTGTCTTGCAAGTGTTTTGTTTTATGACTTCCAGGAAGTACCAACATTTGTGGAAAAGCCCTTGTGTACACATTTTCACATGTAGATGCTAAATGCTACCATCTGCATCAATGGTTGTTTTTCACCTGGGATAGAGTCAGATGACAAGAAATGATGTCATTCTGCGAGCTATCCCAGCAGTAATATTTGAGATATTAATTTGGGAAGTCTCTTAGTGAGAGACAGTATTCTGTATTTTGTATTTGACTTGACAACATCAAGATCCACTCAGCACATTTGCCTTGCTTGCTCTGAAGTACGTGTATTAGGGTGCAGTATAATTCTTTTAGATATAGTCAGGAACATAGCAAAGCTTAGCTTAGATATTTCTCTTTATTTATTTCAGACTGTCCTGCAATATTGTTTTAAACATTTCTTCTGATTTTGAACTCTGATATCACTTTTTATATTTAGTATTGTCTTGTTCTTTTATTATGTATTATTAAATATATTTAAACATTTTGTTGTGGCTGATCTTTGTGAGACATATTTAAGTTCTGAGAGTACTTGCATATTTATCTGGTGACACTGTGTAGCCCACACCTAATAGCCTTGCTCTTGGTCAAACTACCATTTGTATTGATAGTAACATTACACAGTAAGATTGGACACTCTTTGGTAAGGGCTTTAAAGTAGCTGATGAGGAGTGACTGGTGGCAGGAGAAACTACCTTATAGTCTGGGTAGAAGGGGGCATAGCTAGTAAACCTGTGCCGGCCTTTCCCGGGTGTGTGTTTGTGTATAACTTAAACCTCAAAGAGTGTGTGTGTCAGCTACTTGGGCAGGAACACCAAGCACTGGTTGGACAGAGAGGGTGCCGGAGGTCTTGGCTTGGTAACTCAACTGAGATCTCAACTCTATAGCTGTGCCAGTGGGGAGTCATATTGAGGATCTGGAGAAAGAGTGAGAAACCAGCCCCTGACTGACTGTGATCTCTGTGTGCACTTAAGGGAAATTACACTTGATGCAGAGTGCTGCATCTGGAAATACCATGAGTGTACCTGTCATCCTCCCAATGTATGTCCCCCACTGGTGCTAGTGGTGAGGATTAAGGCTCCTTGATTACTGGGCCAGAGGTGGGACGTCCCAACATAACTTATGGTTTGTTAGTGGTGAGGGGATCAGATATGAGATCATGTCAGGAGACTGATACAGCTACTGAATACACTGAGTGACAATAATTTCAAGTTAGAGATGGCCAAACATAAAAGAAAAGATTGCGTATATTCTAACATCAAAGAGAGTGAAGGATGATATAGAAAACAAGCAAGAGCAATTATGCAAATGTCAAAGACAGAAGACAAGAAAACAGTACCAATGTTTACATATGTGATACACTATTTTGCAAAGTTTGGAGCTACTACATGTGAGACAACTGTACTCAAAGAAAGCTTTTGGAGAAAGATATAACCTGTGAATGCTGCTGTAAACAGGGACACATTTTGGAATGCTTCAGAAATTAACTATAGCTGTACCATTATTAAAATATTGTGATGAAGTCTGCCCAATGGCATAAAGGGATAAGGCCCTGGCTTCAACCTAAGTATCCCAAGTTTGACTAGTAATGCAAGCGCTTGATAGCACCAGCAGGGAAGATGGCTCTGTCTTTTAGGATGGAGGGATGGAGATTCCTGCTTGGCTTTTGAACTGCTCCATGATTTTTATAAGTCTTCTGACTTCTAGACAGTTCACCAGGATAGGATGCACAGAGGAAAGCCACATTTAGAATAGCTGTGTTCCCAGTGGAAACATTAGTTCTGGGTTTACAGCTCATCTAATGAATAGGTTTTATAAGGTAGTAAGGGTATGCAGTGATATTCCTAATATCCAGATGAAGTGGATATGGGTGGCTGAACTTGGAAAAGGGAACACTGAAAACAACATCTTAAATATATTGCAGACATGAAAATCAAGGTTACGCCACTTTATTGGAAGACCTCTGATTGGTAGATAATGTTCAGATATGTTTAGCCCAGACAGATTGCCAGTATTTGACCATTAAGTCAAGCCAGTGTACTAGAGAAGGAGTGAAGCATCCCAGCAGACCTTTCAGATGTACTGATTAGCATTCCCAAAATACAAGGTCTCTGTGATGACACTAGTCATTATGTTTGGGAGAGGTATGAGGACTATCCCAATACTGATCAATATAAGTAACCTGGGAATCTCTTGAATGGGCACAAGCAAGTCTGTGAGTAGTAGAACACGATTCTACTGATTGAACCTGTGACAGTGCAATGTCAGACCAATGAGTATGAATCCTATGATATTCCAGTGGCAGAGTAGTGATGCAGAGAGATAGGCCATACATTTGCATGGGTGGTATAAATGGCAGCTTTTCAGTGAAGATAGGCCAAACAAGAAATCCAGTAAAGATGTTAAATTTCACTAGGGAGGAAGATAATTGTGTGATGGGGAAGTGATTGATGGCTTTTCATGTCTACCTTTAGATTAGTGGTAAAACTTTACGATATGATAAGGGATGAAGAAAGGAAGGGAATGATTGCAGATAGTTAAGAGATATTTTTACTTTTATCCATACAAAGAATTGAAGAGAAAGATTGTGTAAGGAATTGTGCGAATGTTCTTTATGTTTCTAAGGTGTGTGAATACTTCAAGATTCCATCCTGGATATAGATTCTTGAAAACTGTGACAGAAAAGCCAGGAAACAGTGCTTAAACAATAACAGGAGAATATTATCCTAGAGCAACAGTGCAATAGCAAATACATGCTGACTAAAACATGTAATTCCCTTACTAGCTGGTGGCTTAACAAACAGACAAGCAATAGGCAAAGTTCTGAAAACAATGACAACTTTCTTAGCTAGGTACTAATATGAGTTATAAAGTCAGAGTATAGCCAGAAAAAAATGATTGAAGGTGTCATGAGTACTATACATCAATAGGATACTTTAAAAGCAGTAAAGATGCGATACTAAGAGGTTCCTATAGTAGTGCGCATACCACTCAGCTGTCTAGAGTTTTGTGGAATGCCCAGATTTTTATCATATATTTCTTTGGCTCCTCATAATATCTGTCATTTTCTGGAAAATTGTTGACAATTAAAGTCATACACAATGACAGACATTTGAGTTTCAGACTTCATATCCTTCAGAAAATGCATACTAATGCAAAACTGTTATTCTAGCAACTGTATAAGTTTATAAGAGCAATATTTAAATTTTTTACCTGATTTTAGGTCACTGTCACCTCGTTATTTTTGTTTTTATCCAAATATCTTGTGCTTAGACATTGAGAGGTATGGTAGTGTGGTGGTGTATCTGTGGTACAGATGATTTCTAGAAAGACATTCTGGAGAATGAATGCTGTCTCATTTTGAGACAGCCATCTGGACGGAAATAAAAAGTCTTTGCCAAGTAGAACTAAATAGGATATAAGGGACCTTTGTTTTGCCTAAGGTCTACATCTGCTTCCACAGATATTGTGTCGAAGGAATCGCAGATGGACCAGATGGGCAAGATGGGGCTCTGAAGTATGAGAGTGATACAGTAAATACCCTTTACACAGTTTCAGTGCTCTCCAAGGTCAAACCACATACTGACTGGAGGCATCAGAACTGGAGACACAGATGAAAGTTTGAATGTTTCAGAGTGAAAATTAATTGCATAGCAATGCAAAATCCCATGAGAAAAGGACACAACTTCTGTTGGGGGATTTCATTCTAAGATGATTAGATCTAGGGAATGAAAAGGTCAGTGGGATAAGGAAACTGACAAATGTGTAAGGGAGGGAAGGAATTTATGAGGATCACATCAATAAACCAAAGTAGAAAGCTGTGTCTCATTGACCATTTTGGTAGACATGATATGGCCTAAATGGAGATGAGAGCAATTCATGAGCACTTTATAGAACTATACAATATGTTCACAACTAGGATGGCTCAGTCAGTAATATCTCTGCCTCACAGTTTCCAAGTTCAGTCCTGAGCTTTGTGGAGTTTTCCCTGTTCTCCCTGTAGCTGCAGGGGTTTCCTCTAGGTATTCCAGTTTCCTCCCACCTCATTAAAACTGACTCCTCCAAACTCTGCATATATACTGCACTTAACTTTGTCTTTTTGACTACAGTCATGGCTGAAAAGGATGCATTTTAGACCAGCTCACTTATCCAGTAAACAAATAAATAAATATAATGTGTGTGTGTGTGTGTGTGTGTGTGTGTGTGTGTGTGTGTGTGTGTGTGTGTGTGTGTGTGTGTGTGTGTGTGTGTGTGTGTGTATATATAGATATATATATATATATATATATATATATATATATATATATATATATGTATATATATATACACACACACACACACACACACACACACACGTATTTATATATATATATGCACACAAACACATCATCATAAGCCCCCCCTTTCCAATTTTTTTCTATATGAGGTTGTGGTATTGTATTAACTGTCTCCAACTCTCTTGATTCAGTGCCATTCTCCTGCCTTCTTCAACACTCATGCCTAGCTGTCGCAGATCTTCTTTCACACAATCCATCCACCTCTTTGCTGGATGTCCTCACTTCCTCTTACCATCTTCCTGTCTGTCCCAAGTCTTCTTCACCAGATTGTCTTCTGCTTTTCTGTAACTGGAGCTACTTTGGCTTCTGCTCTTATGTCCTCATTTCTTTGTCTGTCCCACAGTGCGCATCCTACCACCCTTCTCAGGCACTTCATTTCCATCACCTCTAGCTTCTTCAACTGTTCTGCCTTTACTGCCCAGGTTTCTGTACCATACAGTAGTACTGGTCGCACCACTGTCTTGTACACCTGACTTTTCAGCTTTTTTGGCATTCTTCTGTCATATACTACACCTGACACTCTATGCCAGTTGGCTGCAGCCCCTCTGATTCTAGCTTTGACCTCTTCATTCAGGCTTCCCTTTTCCTCAGCCACCCCTCCCAGATACTTGAAGCTCTTTACCTTTTCCACTATCTACCCTTCTATCTCTATTCTCAGCTTCTTCTGATTTCCTCAATTTGCTGCCATTACCACCATCTTATCTGTGCTTAGTTTCATCCCATGTGCCTTCAGTTTTGCGTTCCATTCACCTATCCTTTGCTGAAGTTCTAGCTCAGAGTCTGCCTGTAATGCCACATCATCTGCATACAGCAACTTTGTTGATCTGTCCCCTCTGACTGTTTGCTAATGTAGTTCATCACCAGTATGAACAGCAATGGGCTCAGAGTTGAACTCTGGTGTACACCCACTCCTACTGGGAAACCCTCCATGAGGCTGAGCACTGCTCATACTTGAGTCATTGGGTCCTTGGACATAGCCTGCACTAATTCTACCAATGTTTCTGGGACTTCAAACCACCACAGTACTTCCCAGATCATCTTTCTTGGGACTTTGTCATATGCTTTCTCCAGGTCTAGGAATACCCAGTTGGACTCCGTCCTCATCTCTAGCTTCTTCTCAAGTATCTGTCTCAATATAAACATCAGGTCAGTTCTGCTGCATCCTGATCTGAATCCGAACTGCTCATCTCCCATGTTATATTCTACTACTCTGCATATCCATTTATCAATCAAATTCTTCAGAACTTTCATGCAGTGTAATAGGAGTTTGATGCCTCTGTACTGCCCACAGTTGTGGATGTCCTCTTTGTTCATGTACACTGGCACAAATATGCTTATTCTCCAGTCATCTGTGATATGCCTTTCTCTCCACACTGCTAATAGTACCCTCAGGAGCCATTTCTCCTCTATCTTACCCAGCATCTTTATCATATCTGCTGTGAACTCATCTGAGCCTGCTGCTTTTCCTATCTTCATTTTCCTTAATGCTGTTCTTACTTCTTATAGGGTGGGCTCTTCTTCTTTTCTCATTGTAGGCTGTTTCTGGGGCAGTACAGCCTCTGTGGGGATATCTTCATTCAGAAACTGCTGGAAATACTCCGTTCATCTGCCTTTAATGTCCTGTGGACTGGTGACCAGGTTGTTGCTGGTGTCCCTTATGAACTATCTTCTTTATCCTTCTGTCTTTGCCTTGCAACCTGATATAGTTTCTTTGTGCCCCTTACTGAGTCATTTTCCAGAAGTTGGTAGAGTGCCTCCGATGCCTTGTTCTTTGCTATTGCAACTTCTTTCTTAGCTTCTCTGTTAGCCAACCAGTAGTCCTTACTAGCCTGGTCAGCCTTTTCTATCTCCCATTTCTTCCTGCAATGCTTCTTTCTTCTGATGACATCCAGGACTTCTGCATTCCACCATGAGCTTTCCTTATGTACCTTATTTCCATACCTGACTCGACCACGTATCTTTTCTATAGTCCTAACACATGCTGTTTTTAGGCACTGCCATTCTTGTTCAACTCCACCTATTTCCTCCTTTTCTTTGGGTGCTAGAGCCCTGACTAATTCCTTGAACTGTGGTACTTTCTCTCCAGTCAACTTCCAAGTCTTCAGCCTGGTCTCTATTGACCTTAGAGCCTTCTCTGACCACTGCTAGCAGCTGATTGCGGCAACTAGTGGCTTATGCTGTGGGTCGACTGTTTCACTGGGGATGACTTTGCAATCATGGATTCTATACCAGTGCCTTTTCATTACTAGGAGGAAGTCTACCAGAGTTGCATGCTGGCTACTATTGTATTTGATCTTGTGTCTGTCTCTCTTTCTGAACACAGACACACACACACACACACACACACACACACACACACACACACACACACACACATTTATATATTTTATATATATATATATGTATATATATATATATATATATTTATACACACACACACACATTTATATGTGGGGTTTGGCTTTATTAGCCTGAATTTGTCCATTAATCGACTGAAAAAGAAATATGTCATGGGCATTCAGAACCACCATATAGCTGAAACACCTGGTGCCCTTAAGGGATCATTTGCATATATCCAATAATCCTCTTTTACAAGAGGTTTCAAGGAAACATACAGTGCAAACACTAGCTTGGCTTTTCTTGTTGTTTTTCCAGTTGGATTGGCTGTGTGTCCTGTTTACTCTTATATATAAATATATACATATATATATATATATATATATATATATATATATATATATATCTAAATTTCATTTGATTGAAATTCATTTGACTGAGACCAAAACACTGAAAGTTCAAAAGACTGAAAACTCATTTGACTGAAACTCATAACACTGACACATTAAAGTAAAAGGAATATGCCCTTTTTCCTACTGTAGTGCGATCCTGGAGTTAGTATATATAGTTGGGGGGTGTGGGGGGTGAAGCCCCCCACATACTTTATACATTTTAAACCATACACATTGGTATTTTAACTGCAATGAATAACTCTTTGCAGAAAACAATATTTACCTAAACTATGTGGGGGGCTTTGCCCCCCCACCCCACAAATGTGGGGGGGCTGTGCCCCCCACACCCCACTTAGTATATATACTATCTCAAGGATCACACTACAGTGGGGAAAAGGGCATATACCTTTTACTTTAATGTGTCAGTGCTACGAGTTTCAGTCAAATGAGTTTTCAGTCTTTTGAACTTTCAGTGTTTTGGTCTCAGTTAAATGAATTTCAGTCAAATGAAATTTAGGTCATATGAAGTAGGCCCATATATATATATATATATATATATATATATATATATATATATATATATATTACGTTTAACAGGTGATCATCATGTTAAGTATGCTATTTAGTATTTATAGCATGCTAAAGTCACACACACACACACACACACACACACACACACACACATATATATATATATATATATATATATATATATATAGAAGATTCATCATTATTTTACAGCTAATGTATAAAGTCACACTGACATTTTAGTAAACAGACAGCAGATGCATATGCATTAATTATCCAAGCATTTATCACTTGAGACCAGTACACAGGTGACAAAGTGTAAGGATTTTATGATACTTATTTGATTTGGCTGCATAAGGGAAGAGGACTTAGTAATGGCAGTGGTACAAGGGAAAGACTAATTAATATGCATGATTTCACTGTGATTTTAATCTAGAGCTGGGGACAATTTTATAATAAAAAGGGTGTATTACCAGAGGTGGGCTGAAGATGGCAGCCACCACAGGCAGAATCTGTTCTGGGGTACGATTGGGAGATGCAGATCAGTTGTTAATGCTGGATTGTTGTAGGCAGGGCTGATGCCCCTGTAGTACTTCATGTCTGATATCAGATGGAACAAGCAGCTTGACCTGTAGTACTTCATGTCTGATATCAGATGTAACAAGCAGCTTGACCTGTAGTACTTCATGTCTGGTATCAGATGTAACAAGCAGCTTGACCTGTAGTACTTCATGTCTGGTATCAAATGTAGCAAACAGCTTGACCTGTAGTACTTCATGTCTGATATCAGATGTAACAAGCAGCTTGATACTTGTTTGCTATATTTTGCAAAGAAGAAAGAGCTTTTTTTCTGTCCAAAAGTACATGAGGACTTTTGCTTCTCAACTGAAAAGTTGGGGAATCCATACTGGGAATCAGTAGATGGCATCAGATTAAACAGCTATCGCTCTGGTTGTTACATGACAGGTATATTTTCAATGAAATTTTAAATTGTAGATGAGATTGAATATTTCTAATATTTGTTGGGAGACACTTCCATAGTTTAACAATCTACACATATTATAGGTAATCACAATTACTATTTTTAGATTTTTAAGTAAACACTAAGTGTTGCTTCAGTGACTACTGCTCTCTGTGGGACAAGTACCAATTTTAAAAACTGTCTAGTGGCATGGTATCTGTCTGGGCAATACAGGATGTTGTGGGGAGTCTTAATGTTAATATAGGCCAACAGATTAGGTAGCTCTAACCAGTTAAGAAACTAAAGTGCAAGACAGTGATGTGTTTGATTAATGTGGTTACTGAGAAGATAGTAGTTTAGACACTGAAAAAAAGTCGAACCACTGTGTATAGTAAAAAAGGCACAAGCATCGAAACTTCGAAGATTTAATCCACACAATTTGCACAGACTGAGCGCTTTCACCAGCAACCTGGTTTCATCAGAGTAGTTTAGTCAAAACTGATGAGGCTTACAGAAAGTAGGAATATATAGATTTGAGCTGTGGTCTTATGTGTAGAAAATGTTTGACTTTATGAAGAAGTCCTAACTTTTGGTTGATTTTTGGAACAGCATATTTGATGTGCTGATCGGATCTTTAGCTACAGTAAATTATTTCCGAACATTTTCAATAATATTCCTTAAAAATGCACTATTTTATTTATATCTAAAAGAACAATGGAGGAAAACAGAGAACACTATCAAACAAAGTAAAAAGAAGTAGCAAAGGCTGTCAGAAAGCTAAAGGCCCAAGCTGTAGAAGGAATGACTGAATTTAGGCAAACATGAAGATAAACCTTTTATAGGTACATAAGGTGACAAATAAAGACAAACCAAAGAAAAATAAAATCTAGCAAAAGAAATGGAAGTGGGAAGAACAAAGCTATCAAATGAATACTTCTGGTCAGTAACCTTGAAGAAAAAGGCAAAAAAACAAAAAGATGTACAATTTCTGCCCAGTATATGTGTGCAAGGTGAACAGATTGTTGACTAGATTCAGAGGTATGGCTGCCCAGCAACTCTCTAAAAGTCGCAGTGGTGAATCCATATCAACAACCACAACAGTTAATGAGTATAGAAACGGTCAATTACCATACAACTGTACAGCTGCTTAAAACAGAATTTATGCTACAGTATACTTTCACAATGTCACAAGACACAAGTGTGAGTTCATACCTACTAAAGAAACATCACTTTAACTCTCCTTAGCAACAGTCTTACCAATGCAGAACAAACACAAATGATGATATTATAAAGTAAAAAGGAAGAGAGAGGGATAGCAGAGGTGAATTTAAGCCTGCTATTTCCTTCTATGTGCAAGGAAATATCTTGATGTATATTTTGTGACTCCTTTGATCTCCTGACATCAACTGCATTACTTTTTGCATGCATTTCAGGCAATGATAACACTGAAATCTGATTGACTTAATCCATTTAAAACCATAAGAATCCCAAAAGAGCTACAAAAATTAAAGGTATACATTCAATAGGATCTGATTAACTGTAAAAGTTAACAGCAGAAGCAAGAACTGGTGCTAACATTACTGAGCTTAACAAATTGTGAGAAATGTGTACTATTGTAGAAGAATGGAAGAAGAAGACATATATAATCCTCAGTCACAACACTGGGTGTATGAGCAGATCTGTGAAACTACCAGCCTTGTCAGTCTGAAAACCACTATAGCACTATTGTATGCTCACTGCATTTTTGTGTGTGTGTATACTAGGCCAATGGCCCTGGATCCTTTACAAGCCTAGCCCATATAAGTGCCCTGACATCATGCCGCCGTTAGTTCCCGGTGCCTCTGTCAAGTAGAGCCACTGAAGTGATCCCCAGGGTGAACTTTCTATTTCCCATCCACTCATCAAGATTCCTCTTGAAAAGGGCCAGTGAGGTGCTATGCTTCACATGTATGGGAAGTCTATTACAGAGCATGAGCAGTCTCTGGGTTATGAATCTGTCCCTCCAGCATGTTCTGTTGAATGTGGTAATGAGGTTGAGGTCCCTGGAGCATGTGGTGAGCAGAGATTGGGATTTCTTTAGGTGTAACATTTCTAACAGGGCTGGGTCAGACATGGCTTTGTAAGTCAAGCAGAGATCGCCTCTTAACAGACGATATGCAACAGAGAAAAGCTGGAGTTTTTTGAGTCTGTCCATGTAGGGCATGTGTTTAAGGCCTAGGATCCTCTTCATGAGGTACTTTTGTGGCCTTTCCAGCTGTTGCAGGTGTTTAGTGAGGTACATGCCAAATGGGGCATTATACTCTATGATTGGTCTGATGAGGGAAGAGTAGAGGGAGATGATGACCTCTTTCTTCCTGGATGCCACATAAAAGGACTTTCTGACCACAGTGGCAATGTGGTGGTTGAAGGAAAGGTTGCTGTCAACCTGGGTCCCCAGATCTCTTATAACGTCTTCAGTGTTCAGTGGGCTACCATCAATGTGGTAATTAGTGGGAACTGAGTTTTTCCCAAAGGGAATGATGATGCATTTTTTGGCATTAAGCTTAAGGCCATGGTTTCTACATCAGTCATTGATCTCAGTGAGGCCTTTCTGTAGAATGTATACATTACTTGGGGAGTTAATAATGGCTCCCAGCTTGCAATCGTTGATGTACTTGGTCAGCCAGTGTCCGTCTGTGTTGGCCTGGACTTCTGAGAATTAGATGCCAAACAGGAGATGATCCAGGACTGATCCCTGTGGGACTCCACTCGTGAGTGGTCATCAGTCTGACTTGGAGTCTGCTACTTTCACACTGTGGGTTCTATCTGTGAGCCAGTTTGCAACCCACCTAGTGATATAGGGGTTGATGCCTAGTTTGGTGAGTCTATCAATAATTAGTAGATAATAGTATCAAAGGCCTTGGCCAGATCAAGGTAGGCTGTATGAATTGCCTTGTCCTCATCCACAGCTCTGATAACTGACTTAAAGAAGTCAACCAAGTTGAGCAGGCATGATCTACCCTTCACAAAACCAAACTGAGTGGGATCCAGAGTTTGGAGATTCCCTATATCCTTGTTAATTAGGTCCATGATGATGTGCTCCATAGCCTTACATGTCAGGCTAATGGGGTGATAATTCCCAGGGTCTGTAGTCACTTGCCCTTTATGGAGAGGGATGTCTGTAGCAGTGCACCATTCTGTAGGGACAAAACCTTAGGTGAGGCTGTGATTGAACAGGGCACACAGGTGTGGTGCCATTTCACTTTGTAGTTCATGTAGAACACAGTGAGGGATATTGTCGGGTCCCATGGTAGCTGTATTCTTGGCCTTGGACAATGCAGCTTTAAGCTATGCTGCAGTAATGCTGAGTGCCTGGCATTCTTCCGGTATTGTGATTGGTCCTTTATGGGTGGAGAGAGGTGTAAAGTTGGCACTGAATCTGCCAGCCAGTATGTTGGCTCAGTATAGGAGTTACCATTGTGCAGTAACGCAGAGCAAATCTGGGTATTGCTGTGGAGATTCTTGATATAACTGTAGAAGGCTTTGTGGTTGTTTTTAGTGTCTGTCACAATTCTGCCTTCATAGCTAGCTTGAAAAGTTTTGATGAGGGATATCAACTTTTTGTTGAGGCTAATAAGGGAGTTTTTCCAGTCTTGGGACTTCACCTTTTTCTGCAACAGTTTCTTCCTTCTATTGTAAAGTTTGTTAATGGTAGGGGACCACCAAATTGGCTTCCTTTTTGTGGAGGAGAGCATCTTGGTTCTTTTGGGTATGGCTAGTTCCATACATTTATGTATGTGTTTGTACAGTGCATTGGTGCCTGATTCAGCAGTCATGCACCTATTTTCCATTTGCATGGGTGTTGTGAAGTTAGCCACCTCTGTTTTTAGGACCCCAAAGTCAGCTTTGGAGAAGTTTTTCATGGTGGTTACCTTTGTTGGTGGTGTGAGTGAGATGTGGATTTCCATGGTAATTAGTTTGTAGTCGGATCTAACCAAGGAGAAATTGACTATTGTTGTTGAGCAACGGTTGCCATGTTAGTAATAACCAGGTGAAGGATGTTGCTTCCTCTATTGGGGGTAAGAATGAGCTGGTCCAGTGCATGGGAATTAATGAATTCCAGGAAGCATTGAGCAAGTGTATTGGTGCATGAATAGTTTTCCCAGTTGATGGAGGGGTAGTTGAAGTCACCCAGTATGAGAGTGTTGGGTTGGACCCTAATAGTTTCCAGGGTGCTTAGGAATGTGGAATGAGAGTCTTGGGACATGGTTGGGGATCTATAGCAGGCTACAACTTGAATCGCCATCTTACTCACTGTTAGTTGTACCTGAAGTATCTCTGATGCATTATGCTGTGCTACTAGTCTGGAGGTGTGCATATCCTTTATGAATATGGAGATGCCACTGCCTTTAGAGCTTTGGTCCATTTTCTGGGGCTGAAAGGTGTGGAATGAATTATAGGCTGGTAGTGCAGGGGTGCTTTCTGCTGCTTTAAACCAGGTCTCCATTACAGCACAAATGTTGATGTTCTCCATTTTGAGGAGTGCTTCAAGTGAGTGCACCTTGAGATTTAGACTTCTAGTGTTGAGCAACATGACCCTCAGATTGCATTTATTTATAGCTGTTATGATGGTAATTTGGTCTTTGGAACAACACCTAAAAAAGGCACTATAGGGGTGGAAACTGGCAAGATCCTTGGCCAGTATCCAGAAACCTAGGAGTGACAAATGCAGACCATCTCTGGCAAAGCATCGAGGTCTGTCAATCATGTCATCCCAAGCAGACAGATACTGGATCCCCTTAGAATGACACCAGAAACTTAGCAAATTGTTGAAGTCAATCATTTTCTGCTTGCACTGCGGTATCATTCTGGGTGACGATAGGATGCTGCTCAGGGCTAGAGTCATAACTGCCTGGGCCACATAATCTGAGAGCTCCTCCATGTCTCTTTTCATGTAGTCCAGGGAGGTATGTCTCAGGTCATTCACACCCACATGGACAATGACAAAGTCATACTTGTACCTGTTGTGGAGTGACCTGAGTGCATGTGTTATGTGTCGGATCCTGGCACCTGACAGACAGCTGACTGTTACCTTCTCCTTATTCAACCTAGTGAGTGGGATATCAGTGTGTCACCTATGATTAGTGTATTGGGCAAGCTGTTTTGCCTTAGGAGCTTAGGTTTTGGGGCACACTGTGTAAGTGAGCTATGTGTCTTGTGATGTGTGCTGTGTTGTGGTGGTCGAGTGGTGGTTGAGTGCATTTCTGATTTGGAGGTCTACTAAAGGAAGGAATGTTAGATTATCATGAAGCTAATGAGGCACAGTACATAGGACATCACAGTTCTAACAAGAAAACCATGCCACAAAAAGTTTAGAGTTCTTCCATATTGTACTTGAATATTAGGCCAGAAAGAGCTGTGGGCATGGCTGTCTTCGATTTTAGCAAGTTATTTGACATGGCACCACATAGTCTGTTAGTATACATATTAGCATTATTTGTAAAAGATCCATTGTTGGCAGCATGAGTAAAACATTGGTTAGACAGCAGAGATTGTCGTGGTAAATGGCACCTAAAAAGAAAGGATGATGACTAATGGGACACCACAGGAATTAGTACTAAAGATGATCCTTGCATTGTCATTATGAGTAACATTACAGAGAGAGTGGAAGGAAAAATAATTTATTTACTCATTTTTATTTAAAAAAAATGCTAAGTGAGGTAATACTCTAGTAAATTGCACAAATACAATACACAAAATAAATACAAAAATAGAGTGTATGCACATGGGATGAACATGACTAGTTAGGAAACGGATCTAGTCTGCATTACATGTGATGCATCAGTAAAATACTGTGCAGCTGTCCTTAGTCTTATATAGTGCAGGTTAGCTTCAGTGAACACTGTAGCACTTACAATACAGCAAAACATCACATTGATGGGGGTGTGGCTTGGATGGCAAGCTGAAAGCAGCAGAACTCTTGAGCTCTGTAGTCTTCATTTTTTCTTGAAAGGAATTTTTACTTAATATCACCAGCAAAGACCTGAAATTATTAAAAACAGATTCTGGAAGTCGTAAGCTACAAGTTGGTGTAATTTTTAAATTAAAATTTTCATATTTTCCTGTCAAACTTTCCAATAGAAGGGATATTAAAACTATATTCCCAAAGGAAGATGAGCATCTCCAAGTTCTCTCAGCAAGAAAATCCAACGAAGAAAGAAACACAGGCAATCCTTACTACAGCTCAAGACTTGGTGGGTAAAATAGACAAATTAAACAATCCTTACTACAGTTCAAGACTTGGTGGGTAAAATAGACAAATTAAACAATCCTTACTACAGTTCAAGACTTGGTGGGTAAAATAGACAAATTAAACAATCCTTACTACAGTTCAAGACTTAGTGGGTAAAATAGACAAATTAAACTTAAAAGTGGATAATATAAAAGAAGATACCACCAAACAAATAACCTTATTAAATGAAGTCCTTATACAACAAACGGCCCAGATTGCTGCTTTAAAGGATTCTGTAACAGATATAGACTACAGGTTAACAGAAATAGAGAAAAGCTTAGACTTTCTTCTTCAGGAAAACTCCACACTCATTGAGAAGATAAATGAAATTCAGAAAAGAACCAGGAGAAACAACATAAGAATCTGTAGCATTACAGAGCAGTTTGAGGGGGACACTATGATTTCCTGACTTCTTGGATTCCTAAAATCCTAAACCTACCTGAAGCACTATCCTTTGGGATAGAAAGGGCACACAGGTCTTTAACTACAACTTCTGCACCAGTAAAAACAGCCGTCCAAGATCTATTACTGCAAAATTTATTTCCACTGAAGACAAAGACCTTGTTTTAAGAACTGCCTGTCCCCTGCTCCATTAAAATTGGTGACCAAATCATCACGTTTGACAATGACATTTCATCTATTGTAATGTCAAAAAGAAGAGTATGTGTCCCTCTAATAAAATCATTAAAAAGGAAGGAATCAAAGCACGGCTTGTATTCCCAACAAGAATAAAACTTTCCCTGCCAGAATGAAAGAAAACTTTTGACTCTCTCAAAGAAGCATCCACATTTATCAAAAAAAGAACCTTTTAAGTCAACCTGAACCCATGAATTTTTCAATGAAGTTAAAAAGACAAGCTTCAAAAAAATGAATGGACTATTAAAGAAAAAAAAATCCAGAGACAAATGATTATATGTAACTTCACATTTTATGCAAGTTTTTTGTTTCTCCCTTTTAAATAATGTGGAATCATGCAATACATCTTTTCCATAATAATGCTAACTTTATAAATAATATATAGTGCTCAAAATTCAAGTAGATCAAAAATCTTATCCCACTGCAATCTATTTTATACTCCTATCTCTATAGCATAGCATTAGTGAAATGCTATAAAATCACTCTTACATTTCATAGATTTATATATATTTCTTTTATATCCCATACTTATTTCTTCACGTATGTGCCTTCCTTTTCTGTTTTATTCCTGCTGTCATAGTATTAATCACTGCAGGAAAGAGACATGCTTACTGCGTTTTTTTAAGTATTTAAAAGAATGTAGTGACATTTTATTATTGCATATACATTTGTTACTTAAATGAACTTCTGCAATGTGCTCCATTTAGCTAATATATCTTATATATCTTATAGTTGTGTATGGTTAGTAATTTGGAGTCTTTATTTTAAATAGTCACCATTTTACCAGTTAATGCTTCAAAAACAGCTTTTTTACATTTCCTGTGTCTGGTATTAACACCCGTGAATGTTTTTATGCTTAAATGCTTCACTTTATTATACAATTCCTGCCTACTTAATTTTGATGAAATTTGACAACTTTTGTGGCAAGCTCAAGATTCTAACAGCTTCAGTTAACTCCCATACTCATGAGAAATAATCTGTGATGTCTATCAGGAAGTAGGCATAATCTTTGAACCTGTTTCTCCTCACTGAACTCTAACAGCCAATCGGATTCAAGTATGATAATATGAACTGTGTTTTCATTCATTAAGCAATTATTTTTATCTAAAAAGTCTTATAAGCATACGCTTTACTATCTATGTTTAAATAAGAAATACAAATAATATGTTTTCGATAGTGAGAGTTTTAAATGCGTCTTTTTTCCTCTCTGCTTTAATGACATTATAGTCCTGTATTTACTCATAGTAACAAATAATTATTAGGATTAATTAATTTATCTTATTTAGTCTGCTTAGATAAAAAATGTCAAGATGTTGTGTATAACCTAGGGCCGGATTCACGAAGGCTTGCACGGAGTGTAAGAGTAGTGTAAGATGGCAGGCAGGCAATATGTCTGCCGAGCGATTCAGCAATAGCCGGCAGGGGCATGCATGAGAGCTTCTAAAGCTACTCTTGCATGGACAGTGTTATGGTATGCAAATTACCTCCTTTGCTGCTGAAAGCTATGCAAATGAGGTAAATTTGCGATCCAGGAAACATTAACCTGTCCGTGAAAGAGTAATGTTATTTGCAGAAATGTACTCCGTTGGTAACGGAGTACCGTTCTGCAAACAGCTAAACTGAGCTATGACAGCCCCAAATAAAGGATGCATCTAGTTGAGGAAGCATGCCAATAGCCAAATATAAGGCCATTTGTATTTGCAAATGTTGTAAATCCTTAAAATCCAAATTTGTTTTCCTCGATCGTCGATGTTTAAGCGTAGCGCAGGCGGGCAAACGTGCTGTGCTTTAAATAAAAAGAAAAAAAGTGAAAAATAGCCACAAATGGGCAATTCCACTAAAAAGCTTGTTCTGCCATGCAGGTGAATGGCAGGCTGAAAACAACATGGCCACTGAGTAGTGGTTGCTAAGGGGGTGGAAGCTCAGTGCGAGAGATGTAACCAAGCATTAGTAGGCAATCCTGTGCAAATGAGGATAAGGATAGTGAATCCCAATTTTCCCAGGCATGTGAGCCATGTCCCTACAGTGTAAGTGTAGGAGTAGGGAATTAGTAGAGTAGAAGATGGGTGACATCATAAGGGGGTATGTCTGAAAGACTGTAAGCTGATTGGAGCACAGTGGCTTGTGTTTGCCCTGAGTTGCTCATGATTGCAAGAGGCGTGTCTACAGTTGTCCTAGCTGAAAACAAGAAACCAAAGGTGTACGCCGTATATATCTGAAATTTCTTGCAAACATGCACACAGCATGTGTGCCCATGTGCGCGTGTTTGCACTTGTTTGCGCGGTGCTGCCCCTTGTGCAAACAGAAAGGGAAAAAGGAAGGAAAAGAAGTAGTAGGAAGTTAACCAAGGAGAACTAGCAGAGCTGCCAGGTGAAATATATCAGAATCAGCCAATTACACAGGCAGTAGACTAGCCCAGCCCAGCCCAGCCCAGCCCTTTAAACTCTGCAAACAGCAGTCTACCCTGTTTTTTCCCAAGAACTCTGCAACACTGCAGTATACAAAGAGTGAAAACCTAAAAAAAGTCAGACAAAATGTTAGGGGCTGCTATTGCTATCATAAACCAACATGTGCAAGGTGCTGAGGGTGGTGATGTTGTGAATGCTGCAGAGCAACCCACAGTGAGGAGACGGAGAAGAGTGTACAGACCCAAGGTAACCTACCAGGGGCTACATGAGCTGGAGATAATGGAGCACTATAGAGTGGACAGAGACCTCCTGCAGCAAATTGTTGAGCTGTGCCGGCCACACCTCACACACAGAACCAACAGAGGAGAACCCATCCCAGTGGATACCAAGGTATGTGTTGGCCTACGAATACTAGCTACAGGTACCTTCAAGAGACCAACTGGTGATATGATGGGAGTTTCACAGGCATCAGCATCCAGGGTACTGCACCAGTTCCAAGATGCCATGTCAGCACATGTTGATGAGCACGTATATTTCCCCAATTCCAGTGAGGCATTGGCCAGCAATATGCATCTATTCCACCAAATAGCAGAATACCCTGAGGTAGTGGGTGCAATAGACTGCATGCACATACACATCAAAGCACCACCTGGTGAGCAGGGTAGGGTCTCCATTAACCACAAGGGCTTCCCTCCATCAACTGCCAGGTCATGTGCGATGCCTAGGGCATAATAATGAATGTGTGTGCTAGCTGCCCTGGAAGCTATCACCAGTCCCACATCTGGCATCTGACACAGCTGTACCAGAGATTTGCCAATGGAGACATCCCTGATGGTCACCTAGTGGGGGATGCTGGATATGCACTGGAGCCGTGGCTGATGACGCCCATCAGAAATGCACACACACCCGAACAAGAACACCATAATGAGGCACACGCACAGACAAGAAACATTATTGAGCATGTGTTTGGGATGCTCAAGTCACGGTTCCGCTGCCTGGACATATCTGGTGGAGCATTGCAGTACTCACCAACTACATGTACCCAAATTGTCATGGTATGTGCCATGCTACACAATATGATCCTGTGAAAACAGCTGCAGCAGGATCAGCATGGGGCAGGGCCAAACAGCCCCCCCCCCCCACATACACTGAATCAGTAGGAACCCTGGAAATGACACATCTCTCTGACTCGCACATACAATAAAAGGGATGCCTAACTTGACACTACCTGTTTTCAAACATGTATAGGGAGTGTACTATGTGCATCCAACATAGGCAGCCCTGCAGCACCGCCTGAGGCATGATTGCCCTATTTTAAGCAATATAAAGCAGTGCTAAGCACATTTTACCACTATTTAGCATATTTAAGCACAATTGCCTATGCAGACAGATAACAGCAGGCCAGGCAGTGTGATGTGGGTTGGGTAGGCTATGAAGTCACAAACTAATATATGTGAAATTGGAAGCTAAGATCTGTAGTACAGTAGTATGTCTCAAGCCAGTATGATAGGCAACAGTACAGACTGAAATGAAGTACCTGACATAGCAGTGCAGGCCTAGCAAATGTGTATAAGTGTCAGGTGAACCCCTCATCCTATGTACACCCACAGTAACAATCAGGTGTACCCGCCGGGTAGAAATGTACAAATAATAGCTGTCCCCCCTGTATGTAGAAATGTTGATAAGTCTATGCAAAGTGACTCATGGAAGCCCTGCAGGCACAGCATGCTTCCTGTCGATGCACAACACAAAGGTGAGCCCAGAAGTAAAAACCAAATTGATTATTCACACACATATAGTATATATGTTCATACTGGGCATGCTCACACACAAACAAATTTAGCAAATCTCAGTCAGCAACATACTGAAAGGTCATACTGGGCGTGCTCACACACTTAAATAAACAAAGCAAATGTCAGGCAACAACATACTGAAAGGTCATACTGGGCATGCTCACACACTTAGGCCATGTCTGAGTACAGCAGTGGGCCACACATATCTGGCAGTTGCATATGTTTTACCCCAGGAACCTGTCACTATTCACCAATCCTACCTTGTGCACACAGTTATATGAAAACAGACACATATAATATATTGGAACCCTGTCATAATCAAACTATGTACCACAAGTACTTAAGTTGTTCACAGAAAGTGAACAAGCAGAGAAGATCGATAAACCTGCCATCATTATCATGAATAAACAATGTGCACTCCAAACATTATCCAATCCATGTTCTGGCAAAATAATTTGTGAAGGAGTCCATAGAGAACCATGACGCTTCCTTCCACTATGTCATGAATAGCAATGTACACTCATATATGTCCTGAGTCAGTGCAAACTGTAAATGACTGACATTGTCAACATCCTGTCAGACAGGCTCATACATACATACCCCCCTCTCACTGACAAAAAGACCTATCATCATACCTGGAGATTGTGAAAGCACAGATATCACATATAGAATGGGTAAACAGCTCCTTCCAAACCTGAAAACATGGCGTCTATGGGATTACATTGTTTCCCTAGCTGTGTCATGTGAACTCCAGAACAAACAGACTCTGCACCTGAACAGTCTGTTGAGCCTCACCCTCTGTACAGGATATGAAACTGTTGAATGTGTTACAGCAACGTTTGGCACACTCCACAAGTGTTGGTGCACAACAAACCATGGGAACTATTGTCTTATAAGCCTATTAAGCCTGATCTGCAAGGCCATGGAGTCCATCATGATGGAACTCATAAACAGAGCTATTGGGAGCCTACAAACACCCAACCCTACCAATTTTGGTTTGGTCAGGGGCTGATCATGGTTCCCAAACCTGCTAGACTGTTTTCAAGGCAGTCACCCAGGACATACATCAATGAAATGAGCTACACACGTCCCACATAGACCTTGAAAAGCCCTTTTCCAATATCCCAGACACATGTCGTATCCACAAAATCAACAACCTGTGCATAAATATGTATGTCATCTGATGGATTGCCAACTGGGGCACAGATAGATCACACAAGGTAAGAATTGTGGTCTCCTGCTCAAGCTGGTAACAACTGCTGTCCCCCATGGCTCAGTCCTGGGACCCCTCCTGTCTGGTGTATACTTTTCAGAAATACAGTCAAACACACGAGGGCTATGTTTAGCAAAGTTTGTGGATGACTGCAAAAAAGTTGTCATAATCGATGTTTGGGATAACAGAGACATCCTTAAAAAGGGTCTCAGTCAGACAGATGTGGTGTCAAAATTATGGCCTCGAGCTATAGTCATACAAATACCACATAGGTGCCAACACCCTAAATATGGAGGTGATAATAAGGGATCTATGGACACATGTGGATAGCCATCTCTACTTTCAGAAACACATTCACAAAGTGGTCAGACAATCATGCTATGTGTTCCCACAAACTGCCAAGGTCTTTGCATGTAGGTCAAAGGAGGTTCCCTCTACTCATCAGTCATCAGACCCGTCAGAGAGTACCACAACACACTTGCGATGAATCTGACTAGGCACCTGCAGCAGCTGGAAAGACCACTGAAGTACCTCAACAAGAGGATTACTGGCCTCAAACAGTTGCCCCATGCAACAAGACTGAATTTAACTCAATCTGTACTCTGTTGCATACTGTCTACTCAGGAGATCTCTACCCAACAGACAGGTCCATGTCATGGCAATACTTAGATCTGCTCTGAGTTACAGCTCAATGGCACTAAATATACTAAATATACAGACCCAACTGATATTGCCAACATAGGATCAGTGCTAACTTTACCCCCCTCTCACCCATGAAAGAGCACATCTCTATAATGGAAGACTGCAAAGTTGCTGTCATCACGGCTGCTCAGGTAAAAAACACCCCCCAAAGCCAGTATCACAGCATCCATGGGACCAGATAACATCCCAGGCTGTGTTCTACACAAACTACAGATCGAACAGGCACCACACCGACGTACCATGTTCAGTCATAGCCTCACCTCAGGCTTTGTGCCTGCTGAATGGTGCACAGCAACGGTTATCCCACTACACAAGGGTGGAGACACCACGGACCCCAGGAACTAACACCCCAATAGCCTAATGAGCCTGCTCTGCAAGGCCATGGAATGTATCATCATACAACTTATAAAAAAAGACATTGGTAAACTCCAAACTCTAGACTACAACCATGTTGGGTTTGTAAAATGCAGATCATGTCACCTAAACCTGATAGACGACATTGAAGCAGTCACCAGAACCATAGACAAGGGTAAGGTGGTTTGCACAACCTATGTAGATCTTGCCACAGCTTTCAACACCATCCCCCACTCTGGAATTATAGATAAACCCACTAACCTAGGTTTAAACTGCTATGTCACAAGATGGATTGCCAACCGGCTCACTGACAGAACACACACTGTGAAAGTAGCAGACTCAAAGTATGACTTTGGACCACTGACGAGTGCAGTACCACAGTGTTCAGTCCTGGGTCCTGTCCTGTTTTGTATCTACATTCCTGAAGTAAACTTTAACATGGAAGGTCTGTGGCCAATGAAGATTCCAGATGACTGCAAACTAGGAGCCAAAATTGTAAATACTAAAGATGTGGACATCCTACAAAAGGGCCTCACTGAGACAGATGCCTGGTGTCAAAGCCATGGCCTCAAGCTCAATACCAATAAGTGCATTGTCATCCCCTTTGGTAAAAACTGTGTAGCCATGAACTACAACATAGGCAGTAGTATACTTAACACTGAAAATGTGATAAGAGACCTTGGGTCACAGGTGGACAGTGTACACACCTGTGATAATCACATCCCCACAGTAGTCAGGAAATACTTCTACATGGCACACCTCATCACAAAAGGTGTCTCGTGCAGAATAGAAGGGGACATTGTTCCCCTCTACTCATCACTCACTAGACCCATAATAGAGTACAATACCCCTTTTGCTAGGTACCTCACAAGACATCTACAACAACTGGAAAGACTGCAGAAATACCTCACAAAGAGCATTAGCGGCCTGAAATACATGACATACACAGACCGTCTCAAAATGCTCCAGCTGTACTGTCTCGCATATCGCCTACTCAGAGGTGATCTCTGCCTAACATACAAAGCTATGTCAAACACAGAGCTGTTGGACATGCTCCACGTAAAACACTCATAATCCCTCTGATCTTCGTCCCCAAAACCCAGAGTGTAATACAAAAGGAAGGGGTGTAGCCATTTACCTTATGGATACCCACACCTTCAGGTTAGTGCCACAGCATGAGGCCTTGTAGACCATGCAAGTGCAACCAACATTGGGCAAAGCTGCTTATCAGATTGTAGCCTGCTACAGATCACCTACCTTGTTTCAGGAATCTCACTTAGTATTCCTGAGAACAGTGGAAAATATAAAGGTCCTATCAAACACCATTATATGAGAAGATTACAACTACCCAAACATTGAGTGGGAGAATTACTCATGTACAACGTCCTTTGCCCAATGTTTCTTAGAGTTTAAAAACTGAAACGCCCTGGAACATCTGGTCACCACATCCACTAGAGGTGGCAACATACTATACCTGATCATCACCAACATGGGGTACCAGTGTTCCACAACAGAGATAAACCCCTCGCTGGTAATATCAGATCATAAAGTAATCACACTGGACATCCACATCCCCCCACACTCAAGGAAACCACTGTGAAGACATCTTCAAAAGCAAACTGCACACTTCCCAAGACCAAAGTGGAACGTTCCAAAGGCCCCTTGCTATAGAATAATGCTATACAATCTGCCATATTATTTACAAGTGCATTCTATGAGCATCTACGGGATGCATGGATTGAGACATCCCAAATAAAACCAAGATGCACTGCCCCAAAAATAGAAAACCAATCTGGTGGTCGTCGCACATAAATAAGCTATACAACAGAAGTAGGAAATGAACACATGATAGAGCAAACTTCACAAAAGGAAAGGCATCACTGATCATTATTAGGAAGAAACAATGATCGCTCATGAAATAATCCAAGGACAGTTTCTAAAGACAAATTGCCAATGAATGTACGAATAACAACCACAAAGCCTTTGTTAGCTATACCAAACATTTAGGTGGCAACTCTCAAATATGTTGTCAGCTACTGCAAAATGGCAAAAAGATACACTGAACCAACTTACATTGCCCACATCCTGGGGGACAAGTTCAATGCAACCCCCCCCCATCACCCCCAAAAGGGCCTGTGTCTATCCCAGAAGAATGCAGAGCACCAGACTTCATGTACATGCAGGTAAAAACAGCCCTCTCCAAAGCTAAGAACACAGCATCAATGGGACTGGATGGTGTCCCAGGCTGTGACTTACACCAGTCCCAAAAGGAACTACACCCTCACCTACATTCACTGTCCAGACTCAACCTTACCACAGGCTGTGTACCCAAAGAATGGCATACAGCAACAGTCATCCAGCTCCACAAAGGGGGGTGCCACAACAGAACCAGGAAACCATTGCCCTATAGGGCTACACAGCCTGGTCTGCAAAGCTATGGAGCAAATTATCATGGAACCCATAAACAGAGACATTGGGGACCTCCAGACACTGGACTCTACCCAACATGGCTTTGTTAAAGGTAGATCCTGCCTCCTAAACCTAGTTGACTTATTTGAAACAGTTACCAAGGACATAGATGGAGGTGAAAGTAGTCCACACAGCCCACCTGGACATCACTAAGGCCTTTCGGCACCATTCCCCACTCTAGCATCATGGACAAGCTTACCAGCTTGAACATTAACAGCTATGTCAAAGGATGGGTGGCCAACTGGCTCACAGATCAAACACACATGTTCAGAGTTGCGGGTGCAATGTCCTACTCTAAACCAGTCACAAATGGCATCCCACAGGTATTGATCCTGAGACCCCACCTGTTCAGTAGATACTGTTCAGAGTTACAGGCAAGCATGGGAGGAGTATGGCTGAACAAGTTTGCAAATGACTGCTAACTGTGGTCCATAATTGACTTCATGGCTGACACAGACATCCTCCAGAAGGGTCTTACAGAGACAGATACCTGGTGTCAAAACAATGCCCTCAAGCAGAATGCCAAAGAATGCATAGTCATCCCCTTTGGATAAAACAAAGTGCACACAAATTACCACATAGGTGGTAATCCAGTATGTACGAAGAATGTAATTATGGCCCTGGGGACCCAGGTAGATAGTAAACTCTCCTTTGATGATCACATTGCCAAAGTGTTTAGAACTTTCTTCTATGTAGCCCACCTAATGTCACCAAATGTAACCCACTTTTTCTAGTCTGATGATGTCACCATCCTACAAATATACCTGTGGAAAAAAGAATGCCCAGAAATGTGTATAGCACATTGTGTAAATGCGTACTGCTTTAGTATCATAAAGTAGTTAGGTAGGGATCTCCTTGAAGAGACGCAACCTTTTTGGAGACAACTACAACACCTTAAAAGTGGTATACTTATATTTGTCATCAGATGATGTCACCATCGTACAAATATACTTGTGGAAAAAAGAACTCCCAGTAATGTGTATAGTGTGTCATGTAAATGCGTACTGTTCTAGTATCATAAAGTAGTTAGGTAGGGGTTTAAATCCTGTACTTGACAACGGTATAAGAGTGTGTGTGTATCTCCTTGTAAAGGAGCAACCTTTTTGGAGACAACTACAACACCTTAAAAGTGGTATACTTATCTTCGTCAAGTCTGATGATGTCACCATCCTACAAATATACCTATGGAAAGGAAAACTCCCAGTAATGCGTATAGTGTGTTGTGTAACTATGTACTGCTTTAGTATCATTAAGAAGAGGTTTGAATCTTGCACTTGACAACTGTATAAGAGTGTGTGTCTCCTTGTAGAGGCACAGCCGTTATGGAGACAACTACACCTTAAAAGTGATATACTTATCTTTGTCAAGTCAGATGATATCACCATCCTATAAATATACCTGTGGAAAAGAGAGCTCCCAATAATGTGTATAGTGCATTGCGTAAATGCATACTGCTTTAGTATCATAAAGTAATTAGATAGGAGTTTAAATCCTGCACTTGACAACTGTATGAGAGTGTGTGGGTGTATCTCCTTGTAGAGGGGTGACCTTTTTGGAGACAACTACAACACCTTAAAAGTGGTATACTTATCTTTGTCAAGTCAGATGATGTCACCATCCTACAAATATACCTGTTGAAAGAAAAGCTTCCAGTAATGTGTATAGCACATCGTGTAAATGTGTACTATTCTAGTATCTTAAAGTAGTTAGCGAAGGGTTTGAATCCTGCACTTCACAACTGTATGAGAGAGTGTGGGTCTCCTTATAGAGGAGCAACCTTTTTGGAGACAACTACAACACCTTAAAAGTGGTATACTTATCTTTGCCAAGTCTGATGATGTCACCATCCTACAAATATACCTGTGGAAAGGGAGCTACCAGTAATGTGTATAGCACATTGTGTAAAGGCATACTGCTCTAGTATCCTAAAGTAGGTCGGTGGCGGGGTTTGAATCCTGCACTTGGTGAGTGTGTGTTTTCTATGTGCATGACACAGTTGGTCACTGTACTGTGGGTTTTGCTTTTACTACTGTATGACATATCACAATGACAACAGTATGTACATTGCACGTCAAGTAGCTGTGTGGCAAATACATATACGTACATGTGACCTCAATTATTTCATAGGTGGGAACCCTGCTTTCTCCATGAACACATCTGATATCTTTGCCAGAGTGTGCTGCTGCTTTCCAGACCTTAAGTCACATCTGTATGCTTGTGACAAGCCCAGCCAATGCAGTGATCCCTGGCCTAGGTCATCCGTCTCACACACACTCATTACGGTCTCTATTGAATAGTGTGAGTGAGGGTTTATGCCTGAGGTATATTTCAGACCTGTTCAAATGCAGCAAAGTCTGTCAATGATGGCTATTCATTATAGGTGTACAACAACCTTTGTGGATATGCATGCAGACCCCTTATTGCTTATGTGATTCACCGAGGGATTTCAAAATACCTTTGGAAACGTGATTACCAAAGGAGAGATGACGTAACATTTGGCTGTATGTACACATCGGTACCTGTTCAACATGTTGGGGGCTACTACCAATGTGGTACTGTGGGGATACTATGTTTTGTAAAGGTGGATGACTATGCTTTAGTTGGCTTATAGCATTACAGCATGGGTTTGACAACAGGTATCTGTCTGTATGATATCCTTGCGGTGGATGTGTGTGTCATCTGGAGAATGCATTACAGGCCACAGTATGCATTTCCAGACATGGACAGACATATCCCTACTGTGTTTGCTTGTACCTAAGAGAGCTATATGCCAAACAGGAGTGGTCCCAAGAATGGGTGCAGGTGAACACCACTGGTTACTGGCATAGTATAGTTCCTGAAGGATACAAATGTTACTGTGTGTCCTACATCTGTGTGTCAGTTGTCAAGACATCATCTAATGATTGTTTATGGTCAGGCTGTTGAGGTTATGTATACTACCAGAATGCAAACCAATGACAGTAACAGTATCACCTGCAGCACAGTGTCAAACCATGTCATACACACATGTGTACCCAAGTTCCAAAATGTGTGTAGTACTATGCATACTGGCCACCAATAGAAACTATGAAGTGTTACTGTGTAATACAGGGCATGTAACCCTGCCCATGTGTCCACTATGCACATACATGCAGACAGTGCACCTCCACCATGTTCACAAATGTACACCTGCAAACCTCTGCTCCACACATCCCACATGTACTGTCCACTCTCTAACACATGCTGCCAATACTACACACACATCAGCCAAGTGGCACGTGGGCGGACATTACACTATTGGAATTAACTCTGGTGTAAACAGTACTACATTGACAATCATAGCTTTAATGCATCATGCCTGCTCAGCTACACCTTCAAGGATATCATTACACTTTACTGCTGACAACATGCTAACATTGCTATACTGCTATAAAGTCACCCGGTGCATCAGCACCATATTAGCCTGTTCCTGCATCAATGTTACAGATGACAGGAGGTGGCACAGGTTTCATCATATGCACAGGGTGTGTTGTTGGTTTGCCAGAGGCCTACATTGAGCCATACAATCGACATGTATGTGTGTGTGTGTGTGTGTGTGTGTGTGTGTGTGTGTGTGTGTGTGTGTGTGTGTGTGTGTGTGAGGGCCAAGAGTACTGGTATGGGCCAATGTTGATGTAATGTGTGCGGGTATGTGTTAGCCCTAGGTGTCTGGTTTATGTGTGTGTCTGCATGCACACAGTTCCACCATGTGGCTGCCATATACAGGGATGTGTGGGACAGCCACAGACTATACCTGCCAGGCTTTACAGATCACCGCCTCTGGCCACAGATACAGTACCTGTGCCTGGCAGGGGTGTTACTGACAGTATCAGGTACTAAGCCAGACTGGGTACTATTCTCAGCAGTAGACATATGTACACTGCACCCAGGTCCCTGCTGGGACTGGCCAGAGCCACGTGCACGTGGTCTTCTAGGACAGTCTATGGACAGCCCACCCCCAACATTGCTGGGTCTGGTACTTGCACTACGGGAGCGGCTGTGACTTGAGGGATGTCCGCAGTGATTGCCAGCTGCTGATGTTGCTGGAATACATCCACATCGATGTCTCAACTGTCCTGCACTGTCCTGACACATGCACATGACATTGCGGAGGACATCTAATGTCTCACCCCAACGTCTATCAGTGACCTCAGTGTAATTATGGATGGCACCTGCTAGGTCATGGATACTGTCATTTAAAGCAGTGTTATGTGCCCTCTGTGCCCTTAGTCCCTGTCTGGTGTACCGTTCCATACATGCCTGTGCCTCCATGGCAGCCTGGAACATGCGTGCGGTTGTAAGACCTGTGGCACGTCTGCCAGGGGCATGATGACCAGCAGTGCTCCGACGAGAACACCTGGACATCTGCCTATGTGGTACCATTCCAGACCTCTGGGTGTGGCTGCTGTGTCCGGATGCATGTGCCATAGATACCACACTGTCCTGGCCATTGCTGACTGTACACTGTCCCTCAGCTAAGGGCATTGATGATGATGGATGTATTGGCAGTATGACTGTGTGCATGGGTGGGGTGGACACCTGTGTACTGTCGATTGGTGGCCCAATGACAGACCCTGGCAAACATGCCTGTGCCTCAACACACCTATCCTCATTATCACTATTTGTGTCAGTGACATCAGGTTCCCTGCTGCAGTGAACCAGCCCAACCTCAGCACCTGTGAGAGAAAGACAGGAAACACACTTTATGACCTGTACATGATGTCAGAACACATGCACACATGCACACATGAACAAATGCACACATGAACAAGTGCATAAATGCACACATGAACACATGCACACATGCAAACATGCACACATGAGCAAATGCACACATGCACACATGCACGCATGCACACATGCACACATGCACACATGTACACATGCACACATGCACACATAAATACATGAACACATGCACACATGCACATATGCACACAAATGTACTCCTCACTAAATCAGACACACACACACACACACACACACACACACACACACACACCACCAGCAATTCAGAACATACTCAATAGCGGTTGATGGTGGGGTACAATATCACAAGCCAAACAGTCATCACACGTGTCAGCATGCAGGACGTGTATTGCTCAACAGCATGCAGTGCGAGTGTAGACAGTCCTTGCTAATAACAGTATACATGACTTTGATGCATGTGTGTTGTTGTTCAGTGATTGGCCTTACCCTGGAATGCAATGTGTACATGGACACAGCATTGCTGTGGAAGTATTATAAGCTCTTCAATGTGCTGTGCACCATCACTCACAGATATACATACCATGGCTGGATGTTTATCTGTGTGTCACATAGATATCCAGTACTGCTTAGAGCGTCTGTGTCTTTAGCAGTTAATTGTGAACACAGGTTTAGCTCATGCATGCTATGTACACACACAGGATGAATGGTGCATGTATACCTGATGGAATACCATTGCTCAACATAGCCATTGTACAGTAGTTATGGTGAGTGTAGAACATATTGTGGACATGCCAGTGCCAGCCATGACATGGCATGCTATGACACAACTGCAGCAGTAAACATCACACATACCCAATGTGTGTCATGTGACCTGTACACTCAATAGCATTACAAGACATATATGTGTCACTTTGTGCAAATGGTGATTGCTATGCATATTGTGTATAGGTGCATATGTTTGGACACACACAACATTGAGGTGTATAGCAATGAATGCTATGTGTAGTACTGTGGTTACTGTAACTGGATGGGGTGTAGTACCATGATCCATCATCATGCAGCAGCATGTGGTCAGTCAAGGCTACTAATGTGTGCCAGACCGGCGCCTATCATGCTGTACCCTATACCGCATTACCATGGCTACATTCTCCATTTCATAGCCAGTTGTTACATGGGTATGTAAGGTGCCCAATAGGGAGCATTGCCTAACATGAATGTGTTGTGTGTTGAAGAGTGTCACACCGCCACATGGTAGGCCTCTACCCCTCAAGTATAGTATGTGTGCTGTGTGGATGACATTTGGGATACTGGAGTGTGACCTTACAGCGGGTGTCTGAATACGCCATGTGTAGCATATCAACATGTACTGCGTATGGCGAAGTTGTGTATGTTGTGTGCATGTGTATCGACTCTGCCTATCCAATGTCCCCTACAGTGTAGCCACAATTGTTGGGATGCTGTGTGTATTGCATGTGTTTGAGGCAGCTAATCACATTACTGAGATGTGCATAGTCTCATAGCAAACATGCACAGCATGCATTATGCGTAGGTGTGTTACATGTGTACATGGCCTACACCTCACCTATGACATGCACATATTATTTGCAATATTAAATGTAGAACACACTCACCAGCATGGGTATGCTGCCTTGCTGTCACACCAGAGGGACCTACAAGGATATGATACAGTTTGTCAGTGGCAACAACTGTGGCATTGCTACTGTGGGTTTGCAATCTTACAGTAGTACAATGGTTGACAGTCACAGGCCTACAGCTCATGTTCCAAATTATCAGTATTGCACAACACCAGGCTCCACATCTTCTAACTACACAGTACACATCTCACATATGCAAGATCTACCAATAGAGATAACAGTAGTCTACAGATATGCCATGTTACCTGCATGCTCCATGTGAACTTGCTGGGGGGCTTCGGCCTCCATGATGATACATGTCTGCTGCTGTTGTTGTTGTTGGCCGGGAGCCACCAGGCTCAGGAGCAGCTCCTCCACTCTGGTGAGGGGGGGATGGGTGGTAACCCCACCACCTGTGGCAAGCTGTTGCCTACGGACATCAGACGCACGCTGCCGGACATGTCTAAGTAAATCACTGCAGTGATGGCATACCTGCTCATATGTCCGGTTATGCATGCCTATGGCATTTACCCAACGGACAACATCTTGCCACAGTGCAGTCTGCTCATGCTGGTCCTGGCTGGTTCTTGAGAATAGTAGGGTGTAGTTTTGCACCAGACTGGGCGTTAGGATTTCATCCTCTGCTGGACTATAGGATGGGTTGCAATGGTGGGCCATGACCCTGGAAGACAATGAAACAATATGTGTGAGCAAGTCATGTGGCACACTTAACATTCTACAGCATAGATATCACTGATCAGTGCTAAACCCACAACTGCCTGACAGTGCCTGGCACGCTCTATATGTTAAACCATTTTCTTCACAGCAACAAAGAGAAACCACTATGTAAGACTATACAACAGTACATGGCACACTGTATGCGACACAATGCACCACCTAGCCACAGGAGGTATATATCAAGCTAATGCATAAAGTAATATGTCATCCATTGCAATGATTGTAAAGTCCAGTTACAGTATTGCCAGTATACCACACTAGTTGTTGATGGCAAACCCCTGCCTAAAATATGTGCACATTCGTGAATATAGGTGGCATACTGCTGTACTAGACTATACATGTTGCTAGTTACGCACTTATATCCTGTAACACACATGTGACCAAGGGCATGTTACAGGCAAACCCACACACACATCAGACATACACACGGGACACAGAGGTATGGCAACCCAGATGAGCTTTACGTGTGTACCATACAGTACTGTGTGTCAGTACTTACAAACCCTTATGCCTGAGGTATGTAATCTGTGAGGACTACAGGGAACACACAAAACAGTGTTTCCAAGCAATGTGGGCATACACCATACTGTGCTGTTTAGGCCTACAGCTTCAGGTAGTACTACAGTTCATACAGGATTTGGATTCACCAGCAGTACCAATCAATGAGCATACTCTCAAACCCAGGAAAGTCACACAGCCTTCCTGAAGACACTGGAGAGTATGAATGTCTCTCCAAACACCATCATACTGGGTGACTTCAACTACCCAAACATAGACTGGGAACATTACTCAAGCCCCAACACCCTAGCCCAAAGGTTCCTTGAGTTCATAAACTCAAATGCTATGGAACAACTAGTCACCATTCCCACAAGAGGAGAAAATATACTAGACCTGATCATCACAAACATGGGGACAAAATGCTCCACACCGGAAGTATATCCCTCATTGGTGAGATCAGACCATAAATTAATCTCACTGGAGATCCACATCCCACCCCACCCCCAGCAAAAGACCACAGTGAAGAACTTCTCAAAAGCAAACTTCACACTTCTTAAGACTGGAGTGGTATCCTTCAAGGCCCCGAGCCAGTGGAAACCACAACCACGCTGCTGAAACCCTTACAAATGCCTTCTCTGAGCAGCTCCAGGAATGTATGGATCAAGCAATCCCTAATAAAATCAAGACCCTTTCCACCAAAGGTAGGCCGGTCTGGTGGACTCCAGCCATAAACAAACTCTACAACAAGAGGAAAGCTACTACATGACAGAGCAAAATACCTAAATGGGAAGGCATCTCTGATCAATACTAGCAAAAAAACTACGATCACTCATAAAATCATCCAAGGCCAACTTTGAGAGAAAAATCGCTAATGACACAAAAGACAATCATAAAGCCTTCTTTAGCTATGTTAGAAACCTGGGTGGAAACTCCCAGATATGCTCAGAATTAGTCCAAAATGATAAAAAAACCACTGAACCCACAGACATTGCCAACATACTGGCAGACAGGTTCAGTGCAAATTTCTCCCCTCCCTCCCCCCCAAAAGGAGAAATCTCTATCCCACCAAAGTCTAGCCTCCCAAACATCTCAGATGCCCAGGTGAGAGCTGCTCTCTCTAAAGCAAAAAACACAGCATCAATGGGACCGGATGGTGTCCCCGGCTGTGTGCTACATGAACTCAATGAAGGACTAAACCCACACATAAGGCTGCTGTTTAATCTTAGCCTTACTACAGGATATGTACCCAAAGAATGGCGTACGGCAACAGTGGTCCCACTCCACAAAGGTGGTGCTTCTACGGACCCTGGAAATTACCGCCCCATAAGCTTGACGAGCCTTGTCTGCAAAGCTATGGAGAGGATCATAATGGAACTCATAAATAAAGACATTGGGGACCTACAGACACTGGATCCTACCCAATTTGGCTTTGTCAAGGGCAGATCCTGCCTCTTGAACTTGGTCAACTTTTTCAAAACAGTCACTAAGGCCATTGATGAGGGTAAGGCAGTTCACACAGCCTATCTTGACCTAGCAAAAGCGTTCGACACAATACCCCACTCGGGCATCATAGAAAAGCTCACCAGCTTAGATGTAAACCCATATGTCACAAGATGGGTTGCAAACTGGCTCAAGGACAGAACACACAGGGTTAGAGTTGCTGGTGCCATGTCAGACTCTAAGCCGGTCACGAGCAGTGTCCCACAGGGCTCAGTCCTGGGCCCCCTCTTGTTCGGCATTTATTTTTCTGAAGTGCAGGCAAACATAGGGGGATTGTGGCTGACAAAATTTGCAGATGACTGCAAACTGGGCACCATAATTAACACTCCATCAGACACAGACATCCTCCAGAAAGGTCTCATAGAAATGGATAACTGGTGCCAGAGCCATGGCCTTAAGCTAAATGCCAAAAAATGTATAGTCATACCCTTTGGGAAAACAAGGTAACCCCTAATTACCACATAGGTGGTAATCCATTAAGCACGGAAGAAGTTATCAGGGACCTGGGGACCCAAGTTGACAGTAACCTCTCTTTTGACACTCACATTGCCAGAGTGGTTAGGAAGACCTTCTACATTGCCCACCTGATCATGGAGGGATTCACATCCAGATCAGGAGAGGTCATTGTACCCCTGTACTCTTCACTTATCAGACCAATGATTGAGTACAACACCCCATTCGGAATGTACCTTACCCGACACCTGCAGCAGTTGGAAAGACCCCAAAAGTTCCTCACCAAAAGGATAAAGGGGTTCAGACATATGTCATACGATGCCCGACTGAAGAAACTCCAGCTCTATTCAGTCGCATACCATCTGCTCAGAGGTGATCTGTGCCTGACATACAAGGCCATGTCCAACCCGGAATTAATGGACATGCTCCACCTCAAAAAATCCAAATCCACCAGAACCACGAGAGCAAGAGACTTAAACCTCAACACGGATATAAATAGGACGTGCTGGAGGGACAGATTCATCACCCAGAGATTCCCTACACTATGGAACAGAATCCCAGTCCATGTGAGGCAGAGCCCCTCACTGACTCTGTTCAAGAGAAATCTTGACGAGTGGATGGGAGATCGTAGGTTTACCCCGGGAATCATCTCTGTATCACTGCTGGACAGAGGCACAGCAAACTAATGGGTATAGTATTCTCATCCTAAGGGGTGGTGAAAGCCACACACACTCTGGCTAGGCTTATAAATGCCCTAGGGCAGATAGCCTAGTATGAACCTATGAACCTATGAACCGCTACATGTACTGCTTTAGCCTCCAATGGCACACCCCATTTAACACCAAGGGACTACATCAGACCGTATGCTATACTGCTTTTTCTGGCTAGCAATAGCATACACATCTTTTGCTGGGATCAGAGCTAGGACACATAACACCATGACAGAAACAGTTTCCCACTAAGCTATCCCACATATACACAACTGTGACACATTCACCAATACATTCACCATCACATCAGTCAACCTCACATAGCAATTATTGCAACAAGTAAATGTGGGTGTGTGTATTGGTTCATAGGTAGGTAATAGGCTATTGGCCCTAGGGCCTATAGAAGCCTAGCCAGATGGTACCCTGGACTTTGACACCCAAGTAATTTAATTTCATGTGCCCCTGTCAAGCAGAGCCACAGAGGTGATTCCCGGGTTTTATTTCCTATCTCCCATCCAATCATCAAGACTATTCATGATGAGTGCTACTGAGGAGCTTTGTTTGCTATTGATAGGTAGTTTGTTCCAGAGTATGGGATGTCTCTGAGATAGGAATCTATCCCTCCAGCATGTTCTGTTTATTGAGGTGACAAGGTTTAGGTCCCTAGAGCGTGTAGCTCATACGGATTGTGATCTGTTTACGTGGAGCATGTCCAACAGCTCTGGGTTTGACATAGCTTTGTATGTTAGGCAGAGGTCACCTCTGGGTTGGCGGTATGCGACACAGTCTAGCTGTGGTTTTGTGAGATTGTCTGCATAGGGCATCTGTTTGAGGCCAGTAATACCCTTTGTGAGGTATGTCTGTGGCCTTTCCAGTTGCTGTAGATGCCTTGTGAGGTTCATACCAGAAGGGGCATTGTACTCTATAATGGGTTTTGTGAGTGATGAGTAGAGGGGAACACTGACTTCTTTTTCCCTGGATGACACACCTTTTGTGATGAGGTGTGCCACGTAGAAAGATTACATGACTAGTCTGGCACTGTGATTATCAAAGGGGAGACTACTGTCCACCTGTGTCCCATGGTCTCTTCTCACACTTTCCGTGTTAAGTCAACTACCATCTATGTGGTAGTTCATGGGTACAGAGTTTTTAGCAAAAGGGATGCCAATGCATTTTCAACATTGAGCTTGAGGCCATAGCTTTGTCACCAGGCATCTGTCGCAGTAAATATGACTCTGTCTCTCTCTCTCTGTATATATATATATATATATATATATATATATATATACATATATATATATATATATATATATATATATATATATATATATATATATATATATATATATATATATATATATATATATATATATATATATATATATATATATATATATACATATATATATATATATATATATATATATATATATATATATATATATGTATGTATATACACACATACATATAACCATCCATTGGTGTACATATAGATATACATATAGGCACATATACAGTCCACCTTTCATGGTGGGAATATCAGTTATGCAAAGGATGTGAGGTATACAGTTATGTAATGATATTGCACAGTCTTGTGCGAAATGCATTGAAGGTGTTCTCAGCCCATGTGGTTTTAGCGGCCTCACTGGCTGCAACACTGCAAACCTAACAAATCACCCACAGCGTTTAACCACCACATGTCATATACCAGCACTGTATGCTGTCTTGTTTGCCACACACTACTACCTACATACAAACATGCACATAACAACCTTCACCAACATATATATGACCTCCCTTCACAAACAGTTGCAGTATGTCCCTTGCTCTATGCACATGTACAGATCCTAATATATCTGACACAGATATATCTCTCCGTATGTGTGTGCCATACACACACAAGTTCCACACTGTTGTAAGTCCCTGGACCTCACGGCTGACCTGTTGGGCCTTGCTGCAACATGAACAGGTGTCACATGTGAGCACACAGTGATATTAGAGGGTGTATATATAGCTGCAAATGCTAGATTAGCATACTAGCCTGGTACAGCAGTTGCCAATGCTAAGCTACACGTTAATATGACTATCATGCATGTGTTACTCTGTTACATCCATGTTTATATAGCTGTATGCGCTACTTCCCCAAACAGCCATTGTCCACACTACTGTACAGAATACAGATAACATGGATCAGATGTTTGACATTTAATGCTGAGCTACATATGTCACAGTTATGTCCCACTGCACACAGCTACACACTGATTTGTCCATGGCAGTAGTTATAGGTCCATAGGTTCATAGGTTCATAGGGTCAAACTAGGCTATCTGCCCTAGGGCATTTATAAGCCTAGCCAGAGTGTGTTTGGCTTTCGCCACCCATTTTAAAATAATTTTGCTATGCCCTTTTTCGAGGTTAGTATACTGTGTCTCTGTCTAACAGTGACACAGAAGTGATACCCGGGGTAAACCTACAATCTCCCATCCACTCATCAAGATTCCTCTTGAAGAGAGTCAATGAGGGACTCTGCCTAACCTGGACTGGGATTTTATTCCAGAGTGAATGGAGCCTCTGGGTTATGAATCTGTCCCTCCAGCATGTCCTATTTATTTCAGTGCTGAGGTTCAAGTCTCTCGAGCGCGTAGCTCAGTGGGATTTGGATTTTCTGAGGTGCAGCATGTCCATTAATTCCGGGTTGGACATGGCTTTATACGTCAGGCACAGATCGCCTCTGAGCAGGCGGTATGCCACTGAGTAGAGCTGGAGTTTCTTTAACCGGGCAGCATATGGCATCTGTTTGAGCCCTTTGATTCTCTCGGTGAGGTACTTTTGGGGTCTTTACAGTTGCTGCAGGTGTCTGGTAAGGTACATCCCAAAAGGGGCATTGTACTCAATTATGGGCCTGATGAGGGATGAGTAAAGAGGCACAATGACCTCCCCTGATCTAGATGTGAATCCCTTCATGATTAGGTGGGCTATATAAAATGTTTTTCTAACTACTTTGGCCAAGTGGTTATCAAATGAGAGATTGCTGTCAACATGGGTCCCCAGGTCCCTAATTACTTCTTCTGTACTTAATGGATTACCACCTATGTGGTAATTTGTGGGCACTTTGTTTTTGCCAAAGGGGATGACTATACACATTTTGACGTTTAGCTTGAGGCCATGGCTCTGGCACCAGTTGTCTGTTTCTATGAGGTCCTTTTGGAGGATGCTTGTGTCGGCTGGAGTGTCGATTATGGTGCCCAGTTTGCAGTCATCTGCAAACTTGGTCAGCCACAGTCCTTCCATGTTGGCCTGTACCTCTGAGAAATATATACCGAACAAGAGAGGTCCCAGGACTGAGCCTTGTGGGATGCCACTTGTAACTGGTTTGGAGTCTGACATGGCTCCAGCAATTCTAACTATGTAGGTTCTGTCCTTGAGCCAGTTTGCAACCCATCTAGTGACATAGGGGTTTATATTTAAGCTGGTGAGCTTCTCTATAATGCCCAAGTGGGGTATTGTATCGAAGGCTTTTGTGAGGTCCAGGTAGGCTGTGTGGACCACCTTCCCCTCGTCAATGGCCTTAGTGACTGTTTCAAAGAAATCAACCAGGTTTAAGAGGCAGGATCTGCCCTTAACAAAGCCGAACTGGGTAGGATCCAGTGTCTGTAGGTGCCCAATATCTTTATTTATGAGGTCCATGATGATCCTTTCCATAGCTTTGCAGACCAAGCTAGTCAGGCTTATGGGGTGATAGTTTCCAGGATCCGTTGAGGCACCACCTTTGTGGAGAGGGACCACTGTTGCTGTACACCACTCTTTGGGTACATATCCTGTAGTAAGGCTGAGATTGAACAGTAGTTTTATGTTTGGGTTTAGCTCTTCTTGGAGTTCATGTAGGACGCAGCCATATGCAGGGCATCTGTGCATAAATACGTACTGCTGCCATATATGGATGTTTCAAAGTATGTAGAGTACTCTTCAAATACATCTACTACATGCCAGTAAATACATATCTGTTACATACCTTTCCTTTGTATGTGTTGGTAGCATTATGTTCCGTGTGGTTTTTTTTTTTCTGTTGATGTGGGTTGGTGTGTGTCTCTCTCTGACTCTGTCTCTGTCTCTCTCTCTCAATCTCTGCAATGGAATGATTGCATGTGTGGCCAGCAAGTACAGCCTGCTTTTATAGGTATCTGCACATGTGCATGTGATGGCCTCTGCACCAGTTGGTGGCCACCATTTGGTAATTGCATGCAGCCTGCTGTGTGGTAATTGCAGTACTCACTGTCATAGCAACCCAATGATATAAATTGCTATGTCAGGTAGGCGTAGCCCTTTCAGCTTTCCAAAGCGGGGACCATGCTTGTTTGCTGTGGACACCGTTGTTTAAGTCAGAAGGTTGGTATAGTTCTTATATCTGAAGCTAGGGGTGTAGCCAGTGATTTAAATGTTGTACTCAGACCTGAATGTTGCCACTTCCAGTACACAGTTGTCAGTGTAGAATTGTACTCACCCCTACAAATGCTAACACAAGATACATGGGAGTATGTATTTTCTTTTCTACTTATACAATTAACTGCCATACAAAAGTAGTTATTGAGATGTAGTCATTTGGCACATGAACTGTTTGTGAACTGCTATACTGCATATATTAATGTACTCAATTTGCACAGTTTGTGCTTTTTTATTGCTGACATTAGCACAGGATGCTCAAGAAAACTGGACAAATCCAGTACTGAGTATGCCTACCTACATCCTTGGTAGACCCTGAACACACAGATATATTGTACATCTGGGTGGGGATGCAGACATACAGGGAGCATTATGTATTATTGTGTGAATGTTATTTTGCTGGACTTAAATGGTTGCTGTGTACCTGTTAGTATAGCAAGGCAAGTAGTCTGTCTGCATAGCTCTCAACTGTGGACCTATCCAGATGGTAGCCAGACATTAGGCTGTTATTCTCTGTCTGTGCAATGTACAGGTCTTTTCAGCACTAGTACAATGGCATTGTTACAGTCGTTTGCTACCAGTACATGGCTACATCCTTTGGTATTTCAGTGTTGTACTCCTACATAAGGGTATACTTGTGGAACTCCTTCCAAAGCTATTTGCACAGTGTGTAACAGCAGAAAAGCTGATATGCCTGTGTGTTTCTGCCTCGGCCACACCTCTGAAACACTCAGGTACATATTTGAACAGAGTGAGGTAAAGGTAGGTAAAAGTGAGGTACACCTTCAAAATATTAGAGACACTAAGAGGAGACTTTGGGAGAACCAGTGCATATGGATTAGTACACCTTTTCTGAAGTACAAGCGGTGTCTAACTCCTACATATTGTCATTATTCATTAGGTGTAATACCCCACCTTTCTGCCTAATGTCAGTACTTTTCAGGGGATTCAGAGGGACACAGCTAACATATGTTTCAGAATCAGGGACATCCCTGATATGTAGTCACAGTTGGGATGTATGTCCTCTGCCCTAGTCAAATATGCCAGTGTTTTTCCTCCTATGATACTGTCTTGGGGTTGTAAAGTGCTGCTGTAACATCATTTACTGCTAGAATGGCTGGTTCTCTTATCACAGTCATGTAATGCAATTCCTCAACAACTGCTGGTAAAGTTCCACAGAACAGGTTTTGTGTTATGGCATTCCTATTTTTCCTTTACATTCACTCATTCTGATGCATGATATATTTATTTCAGCAACAACCTGCTGTATATTTACTGTGGTTTAGTTGTACTTCATGCAGTCTAGTGTGTCCAAGGGCTGGGGTTCGAGACTGACAGAAGTGTTTTATTTTGCTGCTGAGCAGAACAAGGGCCCTCACATGCAGAGTGACTAAGGCACTTTTAAGCAGTTGTAAGCGGGTTTGCGTGAAGCTTAGCAATGCTTAGCTAAGTGCACACAAGAGCACACTCGCGCAAACCCGCTGACTACTGCTTAAAAGTGCTTACTCCCGCTAACCCTTGCGCTCATTTCTTTGAAAGAAAAGAAAATGGGGAGATAGGACAGTGATGAAAAAGGGGCACAAAGAGGGAAAGACAGTAATGAAAACAGCTCGGGATGTGCAGGACGGGTGTAGGGAAGGACCATAGCTGCCCAATTCTTTTACAGCAACAGCTGTGCATATGCAATAATTTTGGAGGGAAATATGAAACCTTCCACCCCTGAGAGAGGGGTGAGGACAACAAAGTATGTTGTGCTGCCAATTATATTATATTTTATATGTCCAGCAGACATGTGCAAAATGGGCAGCTATGTATGGGGCATAATTTTTTTTTGGAGCATATTGCCCTTTTTTTTTCTTTTTCCAGGTGAGAGTGCAATGTGGGGTAGGGGATGTAGGTATATTTGGGGAGGTAGGTTGGGGAGGTAAACAGACAGGACAAACAAGACGCATACAGGGGTGGAATATGACACATGTGAGGGGTGAACAACATTGACGGGGAAGGATGTTTGGAAACCGCAAGCCCATGAGCCCACAGATGGCAACAGTGGAACTGAGATCCCCACCCATGGGCAGTCATCAATGCACCTTCACAGCCCAGAGGGTGGCTGTGCTGGGGGCTGCATAGGAGGGGCAGGCTCACCCATGAGTCACGCCACTCGTGCCTCAAGCTGGCATAGAGGATCAGTGACAGAATGCTGGATCTCCCTACGCACCACAGCCCAGACCATTTGGAGGGTGAGAGGAGGCCCTCCTCCGCCCACACTTGCATAGGAGGGGGCGAGCCCCATCCCCCTGCAGCACTTCCACCCAAAGGTGGCACAGGCCAATGGAGGAGGAGGTCCTGGGCTGGGCACCAGACCTGCTGCTGCCAGGTGCCATCGCCAGCTGAGGTGGGACAGGTGGGTCCACTGGGACCGGCCTTCCCATATGTTCTATGTTTAGGGGGATTAATGACATTATGGTTTGGTAACAGCCAACAGCATTCCAAATTAGTTGTAACAGCATGCAGTAGTATTCCCATTAACCCAACACACCAGACTTCCAACAGTAGAACAGCAAGCATAACACATGCATATATAGAACAACAGTGGACATTCCAACAGCATACAGGATTAATTGGTGGCAACAGGCCACCAAGATTGTGGTATTTGAACAGGGCACATGCATCAAAGTAAATGCAGATATTTATAAACCAATAGGACATATGTCCCAGCAAATGTTTTGAGATTAGACATACCCACTGAGGTGTGGAATTGCATTATTTATGCACATACAGTAGGGTGTAAAAAGATACCTCCATTAACAAGTTATATATACTTATAGTTTACACTACATTCCTATTGACTGCAGGTATATATCCCCTACATGTATTATTACACTAGGCAATGTCCATTAAATTGTGATATGGGTTTTGTTAGTTCTTTATATACCTGACCTGTATCTGACATACAAACTGTCCAGGATGCAGATGTTACTGCGACATATTTATATATATTATTTATATTTATATATCTACATATCTGGATGTGTTCAGGTGACATTATCAGTTATATTTTAACAGTCCCCTACATTTCTAGCAGCGCACTGACATTTCTGGGGAACACAATAACAAGCTACTCATGTGCCAGATTAACCTGTACATGCCAGCCATGAACCAACAGTTGAGGACTGTATATACGCTTAACAGCTACTGGCACTCCCTTCATCCACTTTATATGGGCCTACCCAAGTGTGGGTTGACAGCGCTTAATGCAACAGTAGTATCTCTATAATGCAAGAGTACAACAACATATCAAAAAAAGTGACACGGACACACTCCAGGTATTATACCTTTATTGATTACATACCACACTTTTCTAGAGGCTCTCTCATTTATTTGCTATAACAGTGCATGCAGAAGACTTATTCAAGACGTATTATACCTTTATTAATGGGTTACAACACTCTTTTTCAGGCTCTCTCACTTATTTTATATAACAGTACATGCAGCGAAATTATTCAGGACTTATTATACCTTTATTAATGGGTTACAACACTCTTTTTCGGGCTCTCTCACTTATTTTATATAACAGTGCATGCAGGGAAGTTATTCAAGACTTATTATACCTTTATTATTGGGCTACAACACTTTTTCTCAGGGTCTCTCACTTATTTTATATAACAATACATGCAGAATAATTACTAACCTGCCTGGTGGCGCAGCCTTAGCAGCCTATCTGCATAGGCTTGCTAATTCGCAGCACAGACACCTGCAGCTGTGAAGTAAATGAAGTGATATTGAGACATACCTATCCATAATATAGACTACCATAGCAATTCTTACATACTTCATTCCATGGCTACCTACTCAGTAGTGGGGCATTTTCCATCCCACAGGCCTCCTGTATCCACTGGTTCAGTTGGTCCTCCTTGCGTCTCTTCAGGTCTGAGTAGTGGTGTCTGACCTGCTCACCAGTCCGAGGGACACCTGTGGCACTGGTGAGATCATGAGCTAGATGGTTCTAGGCTTCCGCTTTGTATTGGGTGCCCTGGAACTGGCCCTGCAGGAGTCAATCCTCATGATTATGGACGAGGAGCCAAACCATTACTTTTGACTCCTCAATGCTCCAACGTTGCACTCGAAATCGAGAGCCCTCTCCAACACTGGCCATGCTGACTGCAGATGGGAGCTACAACCAGTTATGGCAATTATTCCCGCCTATGGAGCTTAAATATGCCTCATTTCCCGCACTTATCTGTGATTGGACGGTTTTGAAGAAACTCAGCTAAAAGCACACCTGCTTAGCAATGGGTAAACTTCTATTGATATGTATGTGTGTGTTGAAAGCACATCCATATGAAAAGCTGTCATGGCTTAGTGGTTCAGTACTGTGTTTATGGTGCACGGCATCCCAGGTTCAAGGCCTGTCATTGCCTTTTATTTTACTACTGGCCAGACCGGCTAGGTGGTGTGGCTGTGTTTAGCCGACTTTGCTCAACTTTGCCTAATGTTGCTCTACGTTGCTCGACATTGCCCAACATTGCCCAACATTGCCCGGCATTGCGCTAGTTAGCGTGGTGAGCAACTATGCGCAAACATGTTCTGTTTGCGCTAGTTGGCACGATGCGCAGCTCCATGCAAAGCTATTGTGCTAGTTAGAGCAGTGCTAAGCTATGAGCAGTTATACTGAAATGTGCTTAATACTGGTAAACTTTGCTTAGCAGTGCTTCACATTGCTTAAGATACGTTACTTATGCATTCATCGGTATGCATAACCATTTCACTTTCTTATATATATATATATATATATATATATATATATATATATATATATATATATAAAATTCGTTCACTACTACATAGGCCATTTCAATGCTTTTTACAAAAATTTCAATGATAAATGTCAGGAATTCTTTTCATATACAGATTTCCAACAGAAAATGAAAAGGGGAGCGGTGGGACTCGAACCGGGAATGCCTTCTCTTTGTGCGAAGGTTCTACCACTACACTATTACTATTTTGCTTAAGTTGCATATAAGTTTATTATTATCCTCTTCGATGTCTTCACTGCTAACTGTAGCTAAGCAATGGGCAAACCCATGCAAGTACGGGCAGCTATATCGGGAATAATAAAAAAATAAATAAAAGTTTTACATTTTATAATTGTACTGGGGTTTAGAATGTGGGGGAGTGTAGTGTTGTACACATTTGAGTGGACTCGCTCATGTCAGTTGACATTTCCTAACTGAGAGACTTGCAGGGGCGTGGATTTTTGGACTGCTCGGCAGTCTGATATGCCCCCTGCACTCATGCATGCTCCATGTTAGCCTTTGAGTTGAGGCAGCGTGCCCTCATTAATATGCATGGCGTGCTGCCGTCTTACTCTTAGACTGGCGTTTCCGTGTAAGACTACTTTAGTCTTACACGGAGGATTTGTGAATCCTGGGGCTTATGTTTCTTAGTTTATGCATACATAGTATATTACACTGATTCTTTTCGTTTTGTTTGTTTTTAAGGAAGATGCAGTTTCCCCTACTGCTTGCAATTAACCTGAAAAAGCTAGGTATTTCCACTAGATGTCATGAGAGGGTTAGTTTGTGGCTTCTGTGACAGATATCGTAAGCCTGTATTTAGTTTATCCATGCAGAAGGTTGTTAAAATGTACAGCTTTATTGTTTTCAAACTTAGAGTTTTTAAATTGTCCATAACAGTTTTAATAGTAATTGTCATAATGAATCAAGGAAAGCAGTTTTCAATTTTACTTATAATAGCAGTCTCCATCAAAAGATAACACTTAACATTTTGTCTATAAATGTCAATGGGTTGAACAACCCCATGAACAGGAGTAGTGTCAACAAATATTTAATACTACATAAAGCCAATTTTGCATTCATTCAGGAATCTCACCTAGTAACAGAATATATAAATAAATTAACTTTGAAATATTATAAGATTTTGATAAGTTCAAACTTCAGCCACAAAAGAAGAGGTGTCCTGATTTTACACACAACATCAATGAGAATTTCAAAAATAGTTAACTCATACTCAAGCAATGATGGTATGCTTACTTTGGTTACACTAAAATTAGATAAAAAGGTGTACATTTTTGCAAACACCTACTGGATACCAGGTATTGGGACTAGAACTGTGAAAAAACATTTAGACATCATAACATTAAAGTCTAATGGGGCTTTACTATTAGCAGGCGATTTTAATTGTAGCTTGTCCTCCACTGATACTACAAGTTCTAAGCCCTTCAAGATGTCCCCTGTTGTCAAGTACTTGAACAACGATATAAAAGACAGAAAATTAATTGACAGTGATGGTATAAAAATATTATCCTCCCTGAAATATTCTCACTACTCTTACAGATTTGACACACAAACCAACATAGACAAAGTCTTTGTAACCATTTCCTTACTGGCAAAAATTGATAATGTAGTGCTGACATCATGCCCTATGCCTGACCACAATTCTATCACCTTCAATGTAATACTTAATACTGACCCCTTAAACCTCTGCCATAGACTACCTGCTTATCTAGTAATAGTGCAAGGATTTAAAGAATGATTTCTAGATGAAATAAAGCTTTACCTAGATGTCAATAATAATGGACAGGTTTCAGATATTATACTATGGGATACTTTAAAGGTAGTCTTACATGGTAAAGTCAAAATTTAGTATATAAATAAAAGGAAAGAATGGGATAAAAAAACTAGTAGACATACAAAAAGAAATTGATGAACTAGAACTAAAACTTACAACTAATGACAAATCAGTATTACCTGACATATGTAACTGAACAAGGAATATCAAGATGTCATGCAGCATAAAATATCAATAAATCTGGAAAAAATCAGATTACAATTTTACTCAATTAACCCCAAGAGTCTGCACAGGATTGCAATTAGTTCTAAACATTTAAATGAAAAAAGCCATATAAAAGAAAAAACATACACTAGAAATAATCAGACTATTAAAGTTACAGATTTAAAAAATATCTTATGTTTTAAAAAACATTATGAGAATATTAACAATAATAATTTATCCACGAGTGTTAACAAAAGTATAGACAACTTTCTTACAAATAATATTCAAAAGAAATTATCTAAACACAATATTAATGACATAGATAAACCTTTTTCCTTTAAAGAATTAAAGGAAAAAATAAAAAAAATCATAAGACAAAAAAGGCACCAGGGCTGGATGGTTTAATTCTGGAATTGTGCAAATTTTTACCTGATAATACCTTGAAAATTTTACTCAACGTATTTCAAGAAATGAAAACTACAGCAAACATCTCTCCCTCATGGAAATATTCTATCATCTCTCCCATCTTAAAACCAAATAAAGAACCTAACCTTTGTACATCATACAGGCCAATATCACTGCTTAGCATTGATTACACAATATTTATGTCTATCTTATCAGACAGATTAAATAATATTCTTCCAGAATTAATTCATTAAGACTAAACTGGGTTTATTAAAAACAGAAAGGTACAATATAATGTAATCATATTACTTTCCATAATAGACTTATCAAGCAAGAAAAAATGATCTTACTATTTTAAGGCTTGATATGGATAAAGCTTTCAACTCCCTATGTTGGCCATATCTGTTCAAAGCTCTGCAAAAATACAATTTCTCCCCAAACTTTATAGGATTAATTAAAAAAACTATATGAAAAGTCCATATCTTATGTAAAGATTGGATCTTATCTATCTAGCACATTTGAAATATTAAAGGGTACTAAACAAGGGTGCCCCCTCTCCCTATTACTCTTTGTCCTGGCTATTGAGCCTCTTGCAAATTGTGTTAGGAATAATGACAGTGTTAAAAGATATAAAGTGTCAATTTATCCCCAAAGATACAACTGTTTGCTGATGATCTACTTCTAATTATACTGAAAATTCAATAGATCACCTATTACATAATCTAGATTTCTTTGCAGACATCTCTGGTCTAAAATTCAATCACAACAATACTCAGACACTTCTAGTGAATAAAAATGTTACTATGAAACTTAGATCAGAAAGAGACATATACTGGTAGTGCACACATTAAATATCAATGTGTCATTATTGAATCTAATTATAAAAAATCACTGACTTCTAATTACCAACAACTAATAAACTCAATTACAAGTCTAAATGATAGTTGGAACAGACTATTCTTAACATTTGAAGACAGACTAACTTTAATCAAAATGATACTGTTCCCTAAAATCTTATTCATTGGCCAAGCTTTAATAATTCCCCCATCTGCCAAAATTAAAAAGAAAATAAATAACATATTACTTAACTTCATTTGGTATCCAAAAAACTCAGAATTTCTCTTCTCTTGCACACCTCAAGTTGGAATGAAGGAGGTATAGGGTTTCCAAATATTGATTTTTATTTAAACTCTGCATTTATTAACATAGTGTTGCTCTAGAATAATATTTCTTATACATCATATTGGAAATCAATACATGAAAGCTTACTTCTTAATAATAATAAGACACTACTTGAACCATACATTCAAATACATACAAACATCTTTATATGGATTTTATAAATGTCTATTCAAAGTGAAAGGTCAAAATGTGTTGTTACACCTGTTAAAAACCAAATATTGCTGTTGGTTAAAAAGCTTATGTTTTCTAATCAAATAATTAAGAATGTATTAATAATTATTTTTTCTATTGCCTACACAAATGAATGATATCTTTTGATAATCAGAAAATGTTAGAATTTAAGAAGGGTGCCCTATTATATTGGAATTGATTTCTCTCAGCTAATAAAATATGTTCTGTAGACTATTTGATCAGCAGATATAGTTTGCAAAATTGCAATTGGCTGGACATCCAAACTTGCAAAGATTTTATACATATTAAGTTCATAACCTCATTAGAGGCATACAATAAGAGCACCTTAAAATTCTTGGATTTTATCTCAACAATTATTAATAGCTCACCCAAGAACACTTCATACATATCTGTTATTTATAAAATTCTCAAAAATGATTTTAGCAAGACAGATGTTTATTTTTGGAATTATTCAAGTCAAGTTAATAAACAAGTATTCTCAGTAAAAGATAAAAAACTTTGTTTACAGTTGTCAAAGGAATCCACATCTTCCCTGTTTTGGCATGTATACGCATGGGAGTTCTTACATAGATGTTTTTTCACCTCACATAGACTAGCTATAATGTACAAGAAACATGAAATGAAATGCTGAAGATGTGGGCACCCTGATGCTGACTGGATACATGTGGTTGTTAACTGCAAACTAATCTCCTCATTTTGGTTAGACTTTAGATATCTTTGTAAAGCTCTATGGAATGACAACTGTATAATTTCTGATCCCCTTATCCTTTTCAGTGTTCCTGTTCCTGAAGTCATTCCTAAAAAACAAATATTTTTACTATGGTCAATCCTCTGTATAGCAAGGAAAACTGTTACTAAAAATTGGAAATCCCAATCTACTCCTGTTTTTAAAGTTGAGTTTATTCATCTTGTGAAATACATTTGTAGGAATGAGATTTCTACTTTAAAAGCAAGGACTAACAACATAACTCATAGTTTAATTGCTTGGACGAAATTGTCTAATCTTTTAGAAAAATATTAAGTGTTTTCCTGTGTATATTATTTTTTTCTTAATTGTTATGGACATTGTATATAACTTGTTTTTTCTTGTTATTATACTGTTAAGTTTTTCTGTTATAAAATGAATAAAAATATTTTTGAAAAAAAATTGCATTGATGGGCTAGGTGATACAGAGCAAATCACAGAGTCTGTTGGATATGAGTTTAACTAATATGAAAGGATGAAAGAGTGGGGGGAGTGAAATTACCAGTCAAGCGACTGTGGTGAAACTGAAGAAGTGGTACGAGACTCTTTTCAAGACAAAAGTTCTGAGCTTCAAGTGAAAATCTTTGAAGTGGAAAAGAGTCTTGAGAGTAGGGGATCTATTTGAAAGCACTGAATGATCTATTCATCTAACTACTATTCATCAAGACCACGCCATCAGAGAATTCATTCACTGATCATTTATATTGCTGAATATAAACTCATCAAAAAACATTAGTTGGCATCAGCTAAAACAGCAATATGTAATATGGAATAACATCATAAATCAGTTAGAAATATTGTACAAAGAAATTGCTTATATATAAAACTATAGAAACAGTTTATATACACTTGTGAGTGCCTAGTTTAACTTTAAAAAATATAAGGCATTATAGAATACAATTTTATAAGCAGAATATTTCAGTGTTAAATAGAAGAGTACATTAAACGTCTCTTATAGAATATAATTGTATAAGCTAATTATTTCAGTGTTAAATAAAAAACAATCCATGAAGCTGCTGTATAAATAGCTTGTAATACAAAGTTTTGATGTGCGTAGAGCAGTGTATAGCTGCTAACATGGCTGATGCATCACAAATTATTCCTGGTGTGTTAGGAGTTTTGTATAGTACTGTTAAATCACAGAGGGATAGTAAGCATTGCATATTGATGGGAATCTCCACAATCTTGAGAAGATGATCAAAATAAGAAATACTGATGCTGTCATTTAAAGTTTAAAGAAAAGTGTAACGGAAGAGCTATCCTTAATGTCTAAGTGATAGTGAGGAGTTTTAAGTCCATTTCACGTGATCATGGATGTGATACTGCTGAAGTAGACAAATACAGAGCACATTGTGAGTTGAAAGAAAAAGCTATTGTATATAGAGAGACTCCATGTCTAGTTGTAGCTGATGTTATTACTGCTACACCACTAGAAAGTGCAGTTGCTTTACCTAATAAAAAGGCAATGTTGCAGCAAGTCAGTTGTGTTAGAAGTAAAAGAATGCTATCAAATGTGAATAATGCCATACCTCTTAGTAAACTGTCTTTAAGCGCATGTCATTTAAAGCTGGGAGCATTTTTGCAAAAGTGAATGGTTGATATCTATGCAAACATGCATTCTTGTTTTTTCCACTAAAGAAAATCTAAAAGATTTGTGTAGTTCGCCAGTTTGGTTTATGGATGGTGTCTATTTAACCAAAGGTACTTTATGTAGACAACTATATAGTATACATGGTTTAATCTCATATGGCTGTACAATAAAATACCATCCCCTGGTATATTGTTTGATGACTAAGAAATCAATCAGAGCTTACAACTATATGTGGGAATGTATTTTTCACATACTTGCTACATGTGAACTAACTGCAAACTTTAGGTATGTGCTGTGTGACTTTGAGCTTGCTGCTATAAAAAAGTAGTGGAAAAACTGCAAGGAACCACCACGATGTAAAAACGATAATTTATTTTAACAAGGAGAACAAGCGCTTTCACGCACCATCCCGGTGCGCTTCATCAGGTTACAATCAAAGGTAAAAACTTCTGCCCTTATATACAAAATCTCCCACCAATTAATCAATTATGAACATCAATTAAAACGATCCAGTAAGGTATTTAAACGGGAAACAGCATCTCATATACCCACGACATTTTAAACAGTCAAATACTTCATAAAAATTCTTTTTATAATGTATTTTTGAAACATTGACTGGAAATAAATAATCAATTTAAACATAAATAAATCTTTGCTTCTCTATCCTATTTAATATATCAGAATGTCAAAATACTTGACCAGATCACATGTTTGTTTAAGTGGTGACAACTATAAATGAGAATAAGAATATATAAAATAAATCATTCCTATATGCTAGTAGTCTTAATACTAAATGCATAACAGTGATGAATACATCGGTTTTGTATTAGACATACAATAAAAGCATATTGTATGGGCTATGTTGTAAATTTCAAATTCATGCATAACATGGAATGAAATGTAAAAATAAAATAAATATGAATAATATACAATAGTAATTAATTACTAAAACATAATAGATTAATGTACCAAACAAATCCATTATATATACAATAACCTAAATGCAAAAACATGACTGGATATGAGTAGAGTCATGCATTTCCTAATAGAATATAAAAAAGTAACAATAGAAATATAAGTGAAGCTGAATGTAAAGGCTGTCTTTTTTTTTTTTTCAATAATTTTTATTTTTATTTTTACATTAATAAATGTCACAAATAAAAACTGTCTTACAACATGACCGTATATATATATATATATATATATATATATATATATGTATATATATATATATATATATATATATATATATATATATATATATATATATATATATATATATATATATATATATATATATATGTTATACATTGATGTCAAATACCACAGGATATAGGTCATACAACATATCTATTTACACTATGTACATAGATGCTTTCACTGTTAGTTCCACAGTTATATAGACAGTATATACCATCGTAATATCCAAGTTATTATTTAATATCTGAACTTGTATGTGTTCTTTGGTTCCATTATAGTGTATTTCTAAGTTGCTGTGTGATGAATTATGCTAATATGATATTAAAGGTTTGTTCCCAAATTTCTCTGGATTTCATGTTTTTGTTTCTTTTATCTATTACTATTTTATGAGCTAAAAGGTGTTGTATAGCTACTTGTTTAAAACCCTCCCAAGAGATATTTATCATATCTAGCCATTTAAAACCTATATAAAGTTTCATTAGTAGGAAAATTGTTAAAAGTGTATTTGCTTGTTTTCTTGGTATGTTGGGTGAGAGAATGTATAATAGAGTGAATTCCCAAGTTAATGTTGATATTTGATAACCTGTTTTTTGTAATTGTATCTTGAGAGAGTTCCAGAGTTTATAGACACATTTACAGCTCCAAAATACATGGATCAAGTCAGCTATCTGGTTCTTACACTATGGGCAGAAAGGTGATTTTGATGTGTTAAATTTGTGTAGAATTGCAGGTGTAAAATAAGCATTATTATTGATCATGAGCTGAGTGTATGCTAACTTTTTGAGGGTTATAATCTTCAGTGTTAGATTGATTGCCTGGCTTATTTGCTGATCATCTATGGATGGTTTCATTTTTCTCCAGTAGTTAGAGAAGAGGAGGTCTTTCTGGTATTTGATTTCACTTATCATTTTATATGAATTAATAATAGTTTTCTTTGTTGTGATAATAGTTTTCCAAAACCTGCTACAAGTTTCTTTGTCACTATTGGCCATAGTAACATTTTGGAGGTAACTGGAACACAGTTCTTTGATTTGTCTTAGGATTAGTATGTGTGATTTAGGGAGGTTTAAGTTGGTCCTCATTTCTTGCATTGAACAGTTACAGTAGGGATAAATATCTTGGATTGTTTTATCTTTCAGTCTGGGAAAAGGGACTAAGTCCAGCATCTTATTCTTTATTTTTAAATTTGGGTTTTTATGAAGGGGTTGCAGTATTGTCATGGCTTGTCTAAGGTTCAAGAATTGAAAGAGTTTTTGCGCTAAGTTGATAGAATGTTTTAAGGGCTCTATAATGTTATACGTTTGTATTTCTTTCTGCTTCAGGAATGGAAGTGCTTTGGGATTGAAACCTAGAACTTTAATATATCTATAATAGATTGTTACCCAAAGAGGAGACCAATTTTCCATTGACGGGTTATGTTCAGCTGTTCTTAATATTCTGTTAGTGTTAATGATCGAGTAGTACATTTTAAAATCTGGTAGATTTAGTCCTCCTTTGCTTTTGGGGAGTGTTAATTTTGGATAGGAGATTCTGTTTTTTTTGGGTTCCCATATAAATTTTGCTAGGAAGGTATGAATTTGTTTGAAGAATTTATTATGTATTGTTGTCTGTGATGTCATGAATATATATACATTAGTCTAGGTAAACTGTTCATTTTGATTATTGCTACTTTGGCCAAGAATGGTAGTTTTAGGTTGTTCCATCTTTTACAGTCTTGCATTATATTTTGCCATTTAAGGTTTACATTGTGTTGGTAGAAGTCTTTGTTATTCTGGAAAAAGGTGATTCCCAGATATTTAGTTTCTTCTTTTATTTTTATTGTGTTTAACAATGGTATTAATGAGATGAGTTTGTGTGTTTTTAGGGAGAAAATATTAGTTTTATTGAGGTTTAGTTTGTAGTTAGACATAGTCGAGAAATGCTCAGTTGCAGCTATTATTTTGTTTATATCTGAATTTAGTATAGTGCAGTATATGTTTAGATCATCCACAAACGCAGTGAGGTATATTTTGAAGTTGTGTATTGATGGAGGATTGTGGTATATGTTTTGTTTAATGTATAGAAAGAGTGGTTCTAGGTATAGGTTAAACAGGAAGGGTGATAATAGGCATCCTTGTCTTGTTCCATTTTTTTTATTAGGATCCTATTTGACCAAGTTTTATTTATATATAAAGATGTGTATGGGTTGCTATAGAGAGTTTGGATGATCTGAATTAAGTTATTGGGTATATTAAAGTAGGGTAGTGTTTGGAGTAAGAATTCTAGATTAATCCTATCAAATGCCTTGTGGGCACCCACTACCATTGTGTAGATGTTGATATTCTATCGGTTAGCATAGAATATTAGTGCATCTAATGTTAATGTATTGTCACTAGTCTGTCTATGTGGTGTAAAATCGGATTGTTCTGGGGAGATGATTTTCTCTATCAGATTTTTCATTCAGTTTGCAAGTATAGAGGTAAATATTTTAGTATCTATATTTAAGAGGGAGATGGGTCTGTAGCTGTCGGGGTTTTGGGGGTCTGTGTGTTCTTTTAATATAAAAATGGTTTTAGAGGCATTAAAGTGGATATCATTTATTTTATAGTTTATTATGTAATTCAGTGTATAGTATAGTAGTTTGGCTATCAAGGGGGAAAATGCTTTGTAAAATTCTGATGTGAGTCCATCTGGACCCAGAGCCTCATGCGCTTTTAAGTGTTTGATTGTTGTAATAATTTCACTGATGGATATCGGTTCAGTTAGTATTTTTGTTGGTCTAAATTGAGTTTAGGGAATTTCAGTTTTTGAAGGAAAAGAGTTCTATCTTCCTTTGAGGTTTGTAGTATTTGTGCTCCATATATTTGAGAGTATATTTGTTCAAATGTTTTGATAATGCCTTCATTTTTTGTGTAGTTTTTGTCTCTGTAGTTTATTTCTGATATATTGGAGGCATTTTTGTGTTGGGAGATCATTCTGGCCAGAGCTCTAGATGGTATTTGAGCTTCTTCTGCGTAAGTGGCTTAACATTCTGGCTTCATAAAAAGATAGGTTCCTGGTTTCTAACATATATAGATCCCTTTGCAGTTTTAAAAGTTCTGCTTCTGTTTGGTTCTTAGGGTTATTTATTAGTTCTTTTTCAAGATGCTCTGTTTTCCCTTTCAGTATATGCTCCTCTTTCAGTTGTATTTTTTTATAGTATGCTGCTTTTTTGATAAACAATCCTCTAATTTGTGCTTTGTTTGCAGCCCATTCTATGTCAGTTGGTACTTGGGAGTTAGTGATATTTGTAAGAGCTATTTTTAGTATTGCTTCTGTTTCTTTTATTACATCCATTTTGGAAAGTAAATTAGGGTTTAATGACCAATTATGACCCATATTCTCTAAATATATCTTTTTGTCCCAGTTAATGTTCAGTGTGATTTTGGAGTGATCTGAAAATAACCTGGTATGTATAGTTATTGTTGGGTCCATGTTAATGAATATGTCAGAGATTAAGAAGAAGTCTATCCTTGACCACATTTTGTGGCATTGTGAATAAAATGTGAATTTCCCTGTTTTATTTGCACTGTTCCCATATTTAAAAGGGTCATATAGTTTGAAATCTTGCTTGAGTTCATTAAGGACTAATGTGGCTTGTTTTTTATGTGATTTGGTCAGATTAGATTTATCCTTTTCTGGATTTTGATATGTGTTCCAGTCACCTCCAATCACTAGGTAGTGATCTTTAAATTGGTTTAAGATTGGGTATAATGACATAAAAAAGTGTTGTTGGTTATTACAGGGTACGTAAACATTAAGTACCATTATAGGTTTTGGTATTGTAGGACTACTAAATGTTACGTAACACCATCTTCCCTCCTTGTCAGCTTAGGTTTTAAGTATTTTTTCCTTAAATTGGTTTTTAATTATTATGGCAGCCCCAGCACTGTTTGTTTTCCCCTCTGAAGCTATAATTTGCCTTATCCATTTCTTTCTGCTAATTTCTGCCCATTGCTCTGCAGTCAAGTGTGTTTCTTGTATTAGTATGAGGTTGGCTCTGTTTTTTAATGTAAGGTGTAAGAATAGTTTTCTTATCTTCTTGTTTTGGAGCCCTTTAACATTCCATGATTCTATTTCCCACATTTATTTATTAGGTGTATTCAGTAGATATGCCATGTATATTAGTTTTGTTTTGTTATCTTTGTATGTGTTACTGTGTGATGGTTTAGGAAAGCATCTATTTATCCCTGTCCCTACTCTGTGCCTAACCACTATATCCCTGGACCAGGAATAATCGGGGTGGGAGGATGAAGGTTTGTTATATGGTTTACCTTTGCGTCTAATCTTGGAATGTGTTTTCTTTTTAGATATAGATTTAACCCATAGTATCCCCCCTGTGTTACTATAAACAATGTGGACAAAGCTGAACAAACTAGTTCCCTCAACAAACACTGCTACTTAATATCCCTAGCCTCTTCCAACATATTATTTATACAATTATGGTATTGCATTTAAGGTACAACATGTATTGTTTTTGTCTTGTGACTAATTCTTTCTAATAGTATTTTTAAAACAGCATATTAATATACATTCCTCAGTAAATTATAGCAATACATGTACCATAGTAATATTGTTAAACAATCAATCTTGTCATTTTTACATTTTTCTTTCATTTGACTTCTTTTTCCTCCCCTTTATTTATTCAGATTTCGACCTTCTTTGGTGCCTGTAATGTTTTTCCACATCAATCTGTGTGGGTTGTAAAATATATACTTGGCACCTATTTATCAGAGGTAAGAAGTATAGAGAGACATAAAAAAAAAAAAAACAGCTTAGCCAAACAGTCCTTCTGCTATAGCTAACATATTAAGGCTATATTTACATTACCCCAAGATTGTTAGGTTATTTTCCTGAGATTACTTCTCTCCAGGATCTTTTAACACATTTCTAGTATTTACATAAAACATTTAACATTTTTTTTCCTTTTATTCCCAATATTAATCTATGAGCTAGCCTGCTTCTGACAGTTTATTTCTTGCCTATTATTTAAAGCTGGATTTTCATTCACCTACACAGTACTGGGTGTACTGTTTTAGTGAATGGTTCAATTCAACAGTACCTTATTTCTTCAAGGTTTTGCTTGCAGGTTGGTTGACATCTATGGTGCAGCTTTCTTCTTTTAGCAGGTGCAGATCAATTTTCATTTTTCAGGCAGTAAAATCTTTTGGAGCTTGCTGAAATCCATTTTGTCTGACTGTTCTTAATGGAGTCCTCAAAATCGTAGGGGGACTGAATTTGCAGACCAATGTCCCAGAAGGAGGCTCCTTCCTATATTCACGCATTGGAAACGGCAGTTGATTTTTGGTTCCTACCCAGGCTGTACTTCCTTTTTCTGTGTTCTTCATAGCTCACATCATGGATTTAAGGGCCTAGACAGCAAGGGGAAGCTTTCAGAGTTGGATCCCAGCTAGAGTGCTCGTGATTGGGGTTGTTTTTTCACCCAAGGGTCCTTTATTGTTTTTTGTGGATTTATTTCACTCCTGAAGGTGGAATTTGCTTGAAAATGGCCAGGGATGTCTCTTTTGTCTCTTTGGGGTTAGTGACCATGTATTTAACCTCTTTGATGTAGAAGATTAACTGATTTGGATATTTCATCTGGAATTTGATTTTTTTTTCTATTAGGAACCTGCAGTATGGAGATATTAGTTGTCTTGCTTGTCTTATTTGTATTAGGAGGTCTTGAGCAAAGGAGATTTTATTATTATTCCAGGTGAGTGTGCCTTTTTTCTTTGCTGCCAGTATGATTTTATTTACATCTTGGTAGTTTAATATTTTAATATAGACAGGTCTTGGTTTCAGTGGTGTGTGCATTTCCCTCAGGGCTCTGTGGGCTCTCTCTATTGTTATTTGCTGCATTTCTTCAGGTTCCTCTAGCAGGGAATTTATTATTTGCTTGATTGTTGGTATTAGATTCTTATGAAGTACAGTTTCAGGTATTCCTCTGATGATGATATTGTTCCTTCGAGATCTTGCTTTCAGGTCTGTTATTTTTGCTTGTAAGTTTTGTATTTCTTTGTCATGGGCATCAGTTCTTTAAGAAATAGAGTCTATTTTTATTTCATTTTCTATTATTTTGGACTCAGATTTTTCCATGCTGGATATTATTTGGCTGAATGAGTCACCAAAGGTTTGAAATTGTAATGATAAATCCTTTATTGCTTGCTGGATAGGTAATAAGGCAGATTTTATGTCTTCCAAATTAGCTGGCTGGTCTGTCTTGGATTTATTTGTTGTTTTAGAGTTGACAGTTTGTTTAGTTGTCTTTTGTCTTTTTGAAGTTGTGTCTTTCTCATGTGAGGCTAGTACTGAGAAATTGGTCTTATTGTTGTTTCATTATTATTTTCCTCTTTTGACATCTTGCTGTATAGTGTTTTACCATTATACCATGACCCCCCCCCATTAATATTCCAAAATGTGCACACTGATTGGTCAGCGTGCACGTTGTAAATCAACTTATACTAATGGAAAAAGGGCCGGTCGCCCGGACTTTTTCCATTAGTATAAGTCTATTTTAAAACACTGTCTCGCTATGTTAAAGGAGTTTAACATAGCGACACAGGTTTAAAAAAAGCAACAGAGATCTCCGTTGCTTTTTTAAAGCTGCCTCGCTATGTTAAACTCCTTTAACATAGCGACACAGTGTGTAAAAAGCAACGGAGATCTTGCTTTCTCCGTTGCTTTTTTCAAAACTGTCTCGCTATGTTAAATGGGTTTAGCATAGCGAGACAGCTTTTTTAAAGCTTTTTTAAAGCTGTCTCGCTATGTTAAACCCATTTAACATAGCGAAACAGTAAAAAGCAACAGAGATCTTGCTTTCTCCATTGCTTTTGCCCACAGCTCTGATGTACTGCGTAGGCATGCGCAGTACATCAGAACTTCCACAGAATACCAGACAGCTGCAGAAGGGCAGCATGGAGGCATTATACAATGCCATTATTTAAGAAAAGTAATTTTTTTTTTTTAAATAATGTCATTGTATAATAGCAATAACCCATGCCTGGGTGTGGGTAATGCTGGATTTACCCACGGTTGGCTTTGTTTGGTCCCTCGGGTGATTATTGCTATAATCTTGAAGTCAGATTCAGGGTCTTAGTAGCACATGGCTTAAGCTGTTATTCAGAAATCTTAGTTAATCCTGCTGTTTCTGAGCTGAATCTGTCACTTTTTCTTCCTCTTTTGTTTGCTGGATGATATTAGCAGTAAATATCTACAGTTATTTCTGTATTATTAATTCTGCATTGCCTTCTGGGTTTGTTTTAATCTAGGGTATATCAGAGACCTAGTTGATAGCAGTGCTCACAGAACAGCAGCCATTTTGAACTCAGAGGCTGTCTTTTTTGTTTTGTTCAAAACATATGACAAAAAGTTCAGACTTTAGGTTTATCATCATTGTATGGCAGATCTATGTAAAAAAAAACTAGTTGATTTATAATTTTGGAAAGAAAGTGAAGTTGTTGGTGCATTTCATGAACTTTCAAAGTCATTCCCAACTGAGGGTAAAGATATCCTAACGCATTTTGCAGATGTGTATTTGGTAGGTCATCTGTGTAAATTCACTACACACAGTGCAAGTAAATCTAGATTTCCTACCTTGTTTCCTATTAAATTACATTTCAAAAAACAAGTTAAGAATCACCTGATCAACACCTGGCTTTGCCCATGCTCTAGTCCTTTCTAAATCTCATTTGTCCTGTACATTAGCTACCCACACCTATCTTCTTCCACCCTTATTGACCACCATATATAACCCTACAATACTCTGTACTACCCTAATCTCTTGTCTCCCCTCCTATCAAACCATAAATATATTCATTCCATTTCCCCCTACAGAAACCCAACTTATCATCTTTCCTGCCTCTCGCTCTACATAGTATACTTTACCTTAACAATTTTCTCACCTCGCCTAACCCTTAACCAACCTACTTCCTCTCGATTAGCCTAACCTCTTATTCCCTCTCTTTTGTCCATCGACTCTTCAACACTATACATTCTCCTAACCTTTGTTTATCCTTTTGCTTCTTCCCTATCCACGCCCCACATTATACTAACACTTAAGTTCCGACCACCTATATTCCCTCCTTTGTAACTCCTCTCCTCTCTCAACCCTGTACTGCAAGACGTACAATATAAGCACACTGTAATAAACAAAACTCATTTAACTATCTAGTAGAATATGTCTGCCTGAATCACATAGTTGTAAAGCCCACCTGTCTCATGGATATAGTCTCCTTATAAATATCTAACATCTGTAAGTAATGTGCAAGAATGTTTTAACTAATGTATGTAAAAATGTTTGTTCTATCCAGTAATGTGGATTTCTTTCTATATGCTAAATGTTCAATATTGCTGTGTAACAAGCTAATGTAATTAATTTAATCATGCTAACTGTCCCTGGAGTTTTTCTCCTGGAGCCTCTGCTGAAAATGGGCACCCACCCATTCAGACTTTCCTGGTAAACAAAAGTCAAATAAATAAATAAAATGTTTGAATGTTTCAGTTTTAAATGAGCTCTGCTTGCCACATATTCAAAATAATGCAGAAGGGTGGCATCAAAGAGTTTGTTGTTTAGTAGGTAGAAGAATCTCAGATATTCCTGCTGTTATATCAGTACTTGTTACAGAGCAAGACAGAGTCGACAAATGCATTTTCAGTTATTGGCAGGATACCCACCTTATCCTAAAGATGTAATCTTGTAGTGAGGCATAAACATTTACAACTAGTGCTTCTGAACATAGATAACCATGATGTGCAATCGTTCCTAACAGCTATTGCTGTCCTTATAAAAGTATAGGCTAGTTTTGAACATTCTGCCTTTTGTACCATGTATTGTATTGCATTTTCAGAGTACTATGTGATGGGATATTTAGCACATCACATTTAAGGTGCTATTTTACTTTTGTTTAGTGAAACACTTACCCAACTTTTCTATGTAATGCATTTTTTATTAAGTGATTGTGCTGGATTCTGATTATATTTGGATAGTCTGCTGTGTGCCACCTTGAGTATTTCTTTGGACATTTTTTGGACATTTTTATTATTTGTACTTGTTTGTGGCTGCCGAACAGTGAAGGTTTGTTTTTGATTTTTAATTGTGGTAATGTTCTATTAATGACTTTTCACCAAGGCTTGTCATTTACTTATTATTATCCCTATCCCCTTAGTCTCTTAGACACATCTTATACTTTTATGGACTGTTCCCCTGACCTTGTACATGCTGCTGTCTCAAATCTTCATACCACTAGTTGAATAAAACATCTGAAACGTGCATCACAGCTCAAAGTACATATTTGCCCTCATAATTAGTTAAAATGGTTATGAAAACCAGATAGAGCTGGGTAACATTATCTGCAAATTTTATGTGGTGTGCACAGTTAGCCAGGATGGTACCACAGTGGTCCTTTCCCTCCTGCAACTAAACCATACATAACTCACTAAGTTTCTGTTCCCCTCTAGCAACTTAGCTACTCAATAAACACTCCATAGCACACTACTATTTTCAAGATAATCTCCAAGTACTTGAATTCACTATATTCTATCTACCATTTTTCAGTCTTCCCTGTCTAGTCACAAGAAATTAGGCTCTCTCTCACCTCATTCCTTCAACTACAGTCCTAACAGTAAGGGCTTGCTTTCTTCTTTTGAAAACATAAGGTGTGGGAATGTTTCTACCGGTATTGATTGGGGTCAGTTACTGATATAGGAGACCACACACAGCCTACCTGTTTGAATAGGTTTGCTGATAGTTTTTTACAGTCGTGGTCTTCCTGGCCAGGTTCTACCAACTCTGTTCACCCTTGCTCACTCCTCTACCTTACCCTAAAATCCACCCACTACACCTAAACTTATACCACAACATCCACTCCCCTCTTACTTTCAATCACACAACACATCCTCTACCCACACCTATCTCTTCTTCCCCTCCTTAACAATGTTTTCATCTCCATCTTTCAAAATCTACAAATGTTATCTTTACACACTGTCTGTATTTTCCTAATACTCACCCGCAACTTAACTTCCTACTACTGTCAATTACAAAGCAATCTTCATGAAGTGCAAGGAACAGTTTTGGTAGATAGCATTATAACACTTCACTTAGCAAATCCCTTTTAAACCTAAAACCTCTAGGTGACTGACAGTGTGTGCATTTTACATGCATGCAGTCCAGTGCACGTGGGTCACACGGTGAGGCCCAGTTGCACATCAGCATCTTGGAGATGCTTGCTGTTACCATACAAGCCTTTCTGGACTCCCCACCCCCACTGTAGTTGCCATCCACTCAAACAACATGGTAGTGGTTTGGTAAATGAAAATGCAGAACGAAACGTTTCCCTATCCTTTTTCAGCATGCCATGAGAGTGCGGGAACGGGTTGTTGTCTTTACGTATTTTCTTGTACCTGCCCTAGTCCTGGGTCAAACCAGTCTTGAGAACTGGTTCAGTTGAGACCACGCAGGTATTCCCTCAGCCCAGCAACAATGTGAACAGTATTTTGTTTTTGGAGGCAAACCCAACTATGGCCATTTTGCATCACTGTATCTTGCCCTTTTTGCTACCTTGGGAGGATTCCCATGAGATTCTGTGATCCAGAAGTGACTCCTGGGACAATTTCACACTCTTCTTGTGTCTTCCATTCTGTAAACGTCATGGAGAAAGCCAAGATGTTCAAAGCTTAACTCATCCTCAGTCTCCTTTTGGCCCTAGCAAGTGCAGTTTCTCCTGCTATGACTTTATCTCCTGGTGAGACCTTTCCTGATGAGGACAGACAGAAGTCTTTCCCTCATGATGGCCAAAGACCCTTTGTACCAGACAAGGATGGTCCAGATACTAATTTCTCCTGTGAGATTTGGCACGGGGAAGCTGTACCATTCCTCTTTGGCTCAGTTCTTAACTTAGGCTGTAGGCAGACACACTGACTTCTACACTATTCCAGTGTTCTCCATTCTGGAGTACCTTGCTTCAGTTTTTAAATTGGATTCAGCCTTTCTTCAATTGAAATACATCTAGCTACCATGTTCAGTTTCAGCAAAGGTTTAATTCCCCTTCTTTTAGCATTCTTGAAAATGTAAAGATGTTACTCAGCGGGTGATTTTTCTGTACTCCCATTTAATACCCTCCCTCCTGGATCTTTGTGCTAATAAAGCTTACTTTGCCTCTCTTTGAAGTAACATGTTCAGTAGAATTAAGACTGGTTACCTGAAAAAGCTTGGTCTTCATAGTTATAACTTCAGTATGAAAAAGTTTTAGTAGTAGGCATCAAGTCCTCATCCACCACATCTGATTTTCCATAGGGACAGGGTTTCTTTGAGAAAGAATTCCTCCTTTGTCTGTTTTCATGGGTAAAGACTAAGCTAGCTGCCCTTGTCAGCCATTTTAAGTCTAGCCAATTTCTTTTGCCAGAGTTATGTAATAGGTTCATAGGTTCATACTAGGCTATCTGCCCTAGGGCATTTATAAGCCTAGCCAGAGTGTGTTTGGCTTTCGCCACCCATTTTAAATTAATTTTGCTATGCCCTTTTTTGAGGTTAGTATACTGTGCCTCTGTCTAACAGTGACACAGAAGTGATACCCGGGGTAAACCTACGATCCCCCATCCACTCATCAAGATTCCTCTTGAAGAGAGTCAGTGAGGGACTCTGCCTAACCTAGGCTGGGATTTTATTCCAGAGTGAAGGGAGCCTCTGGGTTATGAATCTGTCCCTCCAGCATGTTCTATTTATTTCAGTGCTGAGGTTCAAGTCTCTTGAGCGCGTAACTCGATGGGATTTGGATTTTCTGAGGTGCAGCATGTCCATTAATTCCGGGCTGGACATGGCTTTATACATCAGGCACAGATCGCCTCTGTCTATTGAACTTCCCATTTTCTTTTCAAACTATGCAAATAAAGATTAATATTTCTATATTGAATAGAGGTCCAGCTAACTCAGGATGTCCTGAATGAAATCACTATTGCAGTATTCCTAATACAATGGTTATCACCACTGTCATTTGGCCAGGGTGCAAAAGCTTTATCTTCCCAGTACCATACATACTACTTGTGACCTCAGCTTGCAGACATAAGGGTATATAGGCAGTCATACCAGCGTAATCCCTCAAGCTATCTTCCTGCCAGCCCAAATGCAGGTTGCATATTAGTTGGACTGCTTGTCATTTGGTCGTTTTTACAGTTGTTTCAAATACTCTGATTAAGTTCCCATTAGGGAACTTTCCTTTGTTTCTTAACTGTTTTTTTCTTACCAGTATTAGATGCCAGATAGGAAGGGTAAGTGTGAGAGTGTGGTAGGCAAATCCTGTGCGAAAACTTGCACACCAAGTGTCTTTTTCACTTAGGAGTGGAATATGACTTCAAAGCTTGTTCCATCTGCCAGTGCTTTGTACCCAAGAACTTACAGTCTTTGTTTGTCCTCTCTTAAAATTTTCCGAGAGACCCAACACCTCAAACACTTGGCTCACTCCAAGGTAACAGATTCTGTTTCCCTGGACTTCATTCCACTACTGAAAAAAGGCCTAGTCCAGATTCTCAGTAAGCCCTTTCAGACTAAGATGTACTCACTGAGGTTTCAGAACCTGCAGTACATACATTATTTCTGAAATGTCCTCTACTGAGACCCTGCTTGAGGCTGGTATGGCATCAGAGACCTTGATGATTGAGTATTCTACAGACTGAGGTGAACTGCAAATCATATCAGAGGGCTCAGAAGGTGTCCCTCAGACCATGGTTGAGAAAGAAATCCCAGGTAAACTAATTGAGGTGCATCAGGGAAGTGAGCCACTATGTTTAGTATAGGCAAATGTCACAGCAAAAAAAGAAGCATCAGAAAACTAAACCTGTTGCTTCCCCTCAACTTTCTCCTTCTCCTTCCTCATTTAGGGAGAAGGAATAGATAGCTTTCTCTCAAGGTTTATTTAAGGCCATTTTGCTCAGAATCTGCCTTTCTCCTGTCAATCCCCTCTCACACCCCTCAAAAATGGTGGATTCATCTTCCTCAGAAGATGAGGAGTCTTCTGATTCTAACCATTCTGTGGCCTTCTCCTCCAAATGCAGTCTTCCTGCCAAGTCCCTTCGGATTATGAAGACTCAGTTTCACCTGATTCTCTGGTAAAAGAGGCTTCTTTTGGGGAAGCCATCATAAATATGTTGAAGCATTTTGAGTGAGAGCCTATGCAGGCCTCAGAAGTGCAGTAAATGGACATCCCAGCCCCTTCCCCTGTATCTCCTGTTCTTGGTGATTTTTTGGATGAACTCCTGCAAAATCTTCCCAGACTTCTGTAGTAGAGAAGCCTTCTCTTTCTGGCAAGCCTGCTTCTCTTTGACATTTTTCACCCCTAATCCTGGGCCTGGTTCCTTTGTCCCTTCAGCTCTCCCTGATCTTCTAAACTGGCAACTCATAACCTCAGATTTGTGGGTGCTGTCCATCATCTATCAGGTTTACTTCATGGAATGGAATTCTCTCTCTCATTTTTTCAGGGATTCCATAACTTCCTTTAGAACAGCTTTGTCTTTTCTCAGAGGTTCTTGGCTCCCTGGTGAAACAGGGAACTATTCAGCCAGTTCCTCCTTCCAAATTGGGAAAGGGTTTTAACTCCAGAATGTTCCTGGTTCCTCGAACAGAGTGCACTTGCAGACCTATTCTGTATCTCTCCTTGCTAAATACCTTCCTCAAGGTTCTTTCTTTTTGGACGCTTTCTCCTCAAACCCTGTTTTCTGTTGCTGCCCCAGGCTTTCCCTTTATCCTTGGATTCATAGGATTGCTTGCCTTCATATTCCTATTCACCCTCTTTTCAGGAATTTTTTACATTTCTCTGTTTCTTCCTCTCATTTTCAGTTTGTTGATTTGCCCTTTGGTTTCTTTACTGCCCCAAGGGTACTCACAAAATGCCTAGCTCCTGTGATTGTTTTTTGCAAACTCCAAGGCATTCATTTATTCCTTATTTAGACAATCTGTTGATTCAGGCTCTTTCTCCCAGTTGCCTGTTACAGGTTCTGGAGTTCACCATATCTCTCCTTTAATGTCTGCAGTTCACAGTCAACCTCCAAAAGTCTGTACTGACTCCATTACAGGATCATTTCTATCTGAGCTGCTTGATTCAGACTTTGCCAATGTTTACCTCTCTTCCACCTCCAAAGGCTTTGTCCTTGACAGTTTTCTTTCAGTCTCTTCTTCCTTTGCTTACCATTCCAGCGAGAGTGTTTCTTTGAACCCTGGGAATTATGGCCTGTTCTATTCCAATGCTGCATCTTGGCAAACTGCATATGCAGAAGCTTCAGTGGTACCTCAAAAGTCAGTTTTATTTCATCACTGACACCCTCTGGATTTCAGATTGCCTGTCTTTCCTTGTCTCAAGTGGTTGTTTGAGTAGTGGATTCATCAACTTACCCCTCAACACAGGCCTGCCCTTTCAGCCTCTGGTTGCTTCTCAAGGACTGTTCAAATGCCTCAGACATGGGATGGGGGGCTTCCTGTGGTCGCGTAAAATTCCAAGGTCTCTGACCCTCCCCATCAGAAGTCAGACAGGCCAGATCTCTGATTCTGGCTATTCAGGCTTTTCACCCCACATTCTGTCCCAGCCCCCTTAAGGTTTACACAGACAATATCAGAGTGATGTGGTAGGTCAACAAATAGTGGGGCACAAAGTCTTGCCTTCTCTGCAGGTTGGCTCTTCAGACCTGGGATATGGCTGTCATTTATCAGAGTTAGCTATTTAGGCAGTATGTATTCTTTCTGAGCAGAATATAGTGGCAAACTCATTGAGCAGGCCCAAAACACAGGCTCATGGATGGATGCTTCACAGTGATGTGTTTCTGGACAGTTCATCTATGAGGTATTCCTCAGGTAGATCTTTTTACCTCCCCTTTGAGCAAGCAGTTCCCTCTGTTCTGTTCCAGAGTGCCATACCATCAATTGTGGAAGATGGGTGCACTTTCTTCTTGGAAGGCGATGTTTCTCTGTGTCTTCCCTCTGCTTCTTCTTCTTCCAAGAGTCCTGCAGAAGATTCAGCTGGACTTCTCAAAAATCTTGCTAGTGGCTCCCTTTTGCATTGGTTACCTCTCTTAATGCATCTGGCTGGAAGCAATCACCACAAGTTACCTGACCATTTGGACCTCCTCACACAAGAAAAGAGGTCAATCACCCATCCTTATTTGTCCACTCTTCAGCTGATACTGTGGGTGATAGGGTTTTGATCCCTTTAAGGAACCTTTTTGCTAAGAACATGCTCAGGGCTTTCTGGTTGCAAGTTTTATTGCCTCCTGTAAAGTCTTGCATGTCCAAATGGAAAGCTTTACTGTGTGGTGCCATGCTAATAACCAGGACTCTTTTTCAAAGGGGGACCCTCTGGTTCTCTCCTATTTGTGTGAGGTGCTCCAGTCTGGCTTGACCTATTCTTCTATAAAGGCCCATTTGTCAGCAATTTCTGCCTGTCTGCCCTTGAATCCTCCTGTGGCATCTTGTTTTGAGGTCAGTTTCTTAAAGCTGTACTACATCTTAGGTCCCCGAGGAAGCCTATTCCTCCTACTTCAGACCTTAATTTTGTTTTGGAAACATTGACCCAGGATAGTTTTGAGCCTGCAGTTTCAGCTTCTCTGCAGTGCTATACCTGGAAGACTGTCCTGTTGCTTGCTCTTAATTCTGCTTAGAGGGTTTCTGAGCTTCAGGCCCTTATGACCTTTCCTCCTTTTTTATTTTTCACAGGGACAGGGTATTCCTTCGTACTAATTATTTTATGCCTACTGTTGTTACTTAGTTGTCCTTGAATCAGACCATACAACTCCCTTTCTTGTTTTCCTTCTCCTCAGTCCGCTAGTGAGATGGTCTTACATACCTTGGATTTGCACAGACAAAACTAAGGCCATTTGTAAGTCTGACCAGCTTTTTTGTTTCTTTTCATACACCAGGATATTGAGTTTGTCTGTTTATAAGTAAACTATCTTCTGGATATCTAAGGCCATTTCCTTTTGTTCTTTTCATGGAAAGCATCTGTCTACTTCTGTTAGAGTTCATTCCACTAGGGCTGTTGCTTCTGCCTCTTCTGGTGCTTTCTTCAAGGGTTTTGGCACCAATTCCATTCCTGAATCTGCTACTTGGTCTTCAGTGCACACCTTTACTAAACATTATAAATTGGAATTGGTTTCTAGGGCCAAGGCAGGTTTTGCTAGGGCCATGCTGCATGAGTTTGTTGAGGCCTATTCCCAGCCTTCCACTTCCCACTCATTTTCTTGATCTTTTGTACTGTCTCTATCACTGTTGCAGTATTCTTATCCTTAGGAAAAGACATAGTACAGTTGTGTAAAATCTTACCATAATAGTAGATGTCTTTCTCTTCACTGTTTCAGTATTTGGACCCTCTCGCCTTCCTTCTTTTTTCCGTTTAGGCTTTGATTTGGTTGCCCTCCTGGCAGAGGGTCTTCCCTTTTCCTTCTGGATGTGCATAGCCTTCTTTGCCCTATGAAGACTATTCTCTACTAGGTCAGTTCAGTTCTGGGTATTTGCATCTGTACATCGATATGCTCTGTCATATACAGGGAGCATATGTGTGATGTATGGCGTGTTCAGCATCTAAAAGCTTTGTTATACTGGCAGGATATTGGGCTGTCCTTGGCAGGAGATACCAAAGATTACGAATACATAAACAGTGAAAAGAGAGAGAGACCTCTACTGTTATGATAAGATTTTACACAACTGTACTTTATCCTTGCTTAATCATGCTACACAAATAGACAGACACAATATTAAATGTAGTTATGATACTGCAGAGGCTTTGTCTAGAGCAGCTGCTACAGACTCTGTAATCTGCAGGTATGTATTGTTAGGTAGCCAGCCTATTCCTAAGGAGTTGAAAGCAAAAATACTAGACTCCCCTTAAGACAAGGATCTCTTGATTATGTGCATCCGCCCCCAGCTGCTAACCTTTTCAAAAGTCCTTCAATAGCAGGTTAAAACCATGAAGGGATGCAGGCATTTTCTGTTAAGATCTGTACCTAGCTATCAGATTAATTACCCAACCAAGCTGATGTCCATTATCATAGGGGACCCTACGCCTAGCCAGAAACACAGGAAGGCTCAAAGAAAGAGATTCCCAGATAAATCAGAGGGGTACCTCATCTGTAAGCCTTCCCTTGGGGATAAATCTCTGTGGCTATCTTCAACTCTTCAACATCCTTTTCCTCTTGGCCCCAACCCTAGCTTGCCCCTCTCAAAAAGGATGAGCCAATCTTTCTCCACATGGGAAACGATAACACCCACACCCATACCTATTCCCGTACAACATATCATTGCTTAGGCTGTGTGGAGATATACACCCAAATCCAGAGCCTATCTTCCAACACCACTCACAACTCCCTCAAAGCTCTTCTAACATTCACAGCCCCCTAATTCAAATTCATGGCCCCGCCGACCTACTAATCCTGAACATGAAACTTAGAAGTATTCTAAACAAAGTACACGAATTCCAAGCCACACTCTCTCATTATTCTCCTGACATCTCAGTTCTCACAGAAACCTGGTTGAAAAAAAACACAACAAAGATAGTGAATTCCTACCTCAGGGATATAATGTACACAGGCTTAACAGGCCACACAAGCTCAGTGGGGGCATAGCCATTATCTACAAAAATAACCTGACCTTGCAACTCCTGGATAGTAAAACACCTCAGTCCCCTAACACAGAAATACTAGTCTCTCACCTTCTGCTAAACACAAATAAGCATATCACCATTATAGCAACCTACAATCCCCCTGGCAACAATCCCCTGATAATAGAAAACCTCCTCTACTGGGTCTCTTCCACTTATAACCAAGAAACAATCATCTTAGGTGATTTCAGCCTAGACTGGTCCACCTGTAACTCAGAAAACCCTACCAACTTTATCAGTCTCTTTGTTTTTTTACAACTAATTTCTAGTCCAGCCAGAATTGACAAACATACTAAGAAGCATTCCATACTAGACTGGATTCTCACCAACCAGCCAAACTTATGTAACCAAGTTGGCTGCCTCCCAGACTCCCTTAGCAACCAAGAGCCCACCTTCCTTCTTAGGCAAAAGAAAGCCCAGCTAAAACAACCATATATAAATATAACTGCAATAAAAGACAATTTTCTATAGATACCTTCAACTCCATCCTAAAACAATACAACTGGAACCCCTTAAAATACCTTAACCTAGATGAAGCAGTCCAATACTTTAATGATTCATTCTTAAACGCACTTAACTCTCTGGCCCCAATTAGAAGAAAGTGCATCAAGGCAAAATCATATCAATGGCTAAGTATCAACACTTTACAAATAATGAAGGAAAAAGACTTAGCCTGGCAACACTATAAATCATCCAGAACCCAAGTTTCCCTTCTACATTACTGTCAACTAAGAAACCAAACCAAAAGACAGATTCAAAATGACAAAAAAATCATACTATTAAACTACTCCATCAAAAACATCAAAACAACCCTCAAAAAGTCTGGTCTACTATTAAGCAACTCTTAAACCCAGGCCAAATCTCCACCTCAATGCCAAACTGCCCCCCCCCCAACTCCACGGACAGCATAGCAACCCAATTTAATTCTCACTTCATAGACTCCATGCAGTCCCTTCTAAACAATAAAAACAGCACCCCACTAATTATTCCCAGTAATTCTACCCCTCAAAACTCCACTCTCTCTTTTAAGCCCATCCAAACTAGCCACATAATTTATTTAACATTTGTTAACCAGGAAAGTCCAACTTAGAATGAAGCCAATTTTCAGCAGAGGCCCAGGGAGAAAGGCTCCAGATGCATGTCTTTGTAATGTGGGAGAAAACCAGAGCACCCACAAGAACACAGGGAGGACATGCAGACTCCACACAGAAGGCACCTCAACCAAGAATTGAACCAGAGAACCTCTTGCTGTGAAGTGACAATGCTATCGCTGCACCACTGTGGCATCCATAAAAAAACTCCTCCACAAATTAAAACCAACAACACTCACCGGAGACCAGCTACCCCCCAAGTTTCTAAAGTTAGCAGCAGACTCTATCTCATACCCAGTCTCCATACTCATCAACTGCTCCATCTCTGAGCAATACGTCCCCAAACTCTGGAAAATAACTGACATAATTCCTCTACACAAAGGAGGAACATCCACAGAATTAACAAACTACAAACCAGTTGCCATACTATCCACCTTAAGCAAAATTCTAGAAAAACACATACACTCACCACTAATGTCCTATCTACTACTAAACAACACCCTCTCTAGTTCCCAGCATGGTTTTAGACCTAAACATAGAACCACTACCACCCTCCTTTGTTTCAGCAATTCTATCAACCACCTAAAAAACAGTGGTTACCATGTATCATCAACTTTCCTAGATATGTCACAAGCTTTTGACACTGTTTCCCATCAAAAACTACTACATGAATTATCTGCCATTAATCTTTCCCACTCTGTTATTGCATGGTTTCAAAGTTACCTGTCTGAATGTCAACATGCAGTCAAATGGCAGGAAGAACTCTCTACCTTCCTGCCAGTTGGCATCCCACGAGGCTCCATCCTAGGCCTCCTACTCTTCTCCATCTTTACCAATAAACTTAGCTCTGTCACTGACACAACTGTCCAATATGCAGATGACTCCAGCATCATCTGCTTAGCTCCCACCCTCCCTGAACTCAAAACTAGAACCCAAAAGGCCTTCTCTGACATAGAGCATTATCTAACAGAAAATCAACTTATCTTACTTAAACCCTAACAAGACAAAACTTATGCTTTTCAATAATAACAGAACCTCATCTCCATCACCACCCTTGCACATCCTTGCATCCAACAATACAAAAAAACTGTTATGCCATGTCTTGTCCCTGCTAGTTTTTCCCTCCAACCCTCATGTTTGTCGATCTGCTTTTTAAACCTGGTGATTTTTAAGCTGTCCACCCCAACTGTAAATTGGGTTTAACAAGTTCCTCCCTTTCTACCCTGCTGTTGTTATATTGAATTATTTGTCTTTCCTTGTGCTTATATTGAAAAAGTGCATTTTGCCTCTAATTGCCTGTTCTACTGATTTACTTGCTCTGAATTCATTAGCTGGCTGTTGGATAAAGTAACGTATTTCTGCACTCTAGCAAGCACTTGTTTTTACATCAAGAGGTCAGTTGATTTTCCATTTAGTGCACTGGGAGGTAGCCTGACCTGTTTAGGTTAGGGAAACAATTGAGATTTATGTATGCAGTTTTATTGACTGAAGGGCTTATTAATCATCTCATCTTGTTTTCAGTGGTGCCTTTATAAATTCGGTACAATTGATTGACTCGGCTCATTTATACACAGTGAAGCACTTTTTATTGAATAATTATGCTTTTATAAGCTGTTTAAAAGTAGAGTGCTGTATTCATATCTTTAAGTTTGTTTGCTGCAGCATTTCACTCCGGAGTCCGGACACTCCTTTACTGTGCTTTTACATTAGGTGTGTACTTGGTCTAGCTGAGCTGGGAAACACACAAAAGGACTCTAAATAGTTTTTGCACTTCTCATATATTGTGACTGTACTTCAGCAGTTTAAAAAATGTACTGTCTGCTGCTGCTTTAAGTAGTTAATTGCACTGTATTACACTGTTTCTGTTAGTTGTAGGACTGTTGTAGGTAGTGTGTGGTCTTGTTACGTTTGGGCTCCAAACCAGCTATTCTACATTAAGAAGGTGTTTTTCTGAACCCTTGTGGCAGAAGTGTGCAGATCTAACTTGACTGAGTTGGGGAATGCTGGTGGAAGGTTTATTGTGTGCTTTCCTGATTGCTAGTAAGCTTAAAACGTGTTTGTCTTTGCTCGTACTTAAGCCTCGCTTTTGCGTGGTGCTGCTCTTAGCACAGTGGTGGTTGGCATCTTCCTGTATAGATGAAAAAGCCTATAAGTTCAGTTTTTCCTAAACAACTATCACTGAAACCCTTACAAGCTTTTCTGCTGCTCTAGGAGCAACTCCATTGAGCACTGAGCAGCGTTGCTTTATTGATCAACCTTTCACCTACACAATGTCCCTCTTGTAGTCTCGATGCTACCATCATGGTCCTGTCAAATTAACCCACTCCCTTCCCTAATAAAACATACAGTAAGCGCTTTCTATCATGGATGGGAAGTTTCCATCATCTCTCTGGCCAGCCTGATAGACATGGGCATCCTGAGGCAATGTACAAAATGCCTCAGGTATACTGACAACCACTTAATCCTGAAACAAATATGCAAATACTCTGTGAAAGAGATGCAGTTACACTATGAAACTGGAGGAAAGACTCTCACATAAGGACAAATCGAATGTCAGACAGATTGTTAGCACACACATACACTTCCCAAACTAAATAAGGACACGATACATAAACCCACATATGCAGAGGTACTCCCTAGTTACTTACCAAAAAATCAGAGGCCTCCCAAACTGCAACCAATTACATGCAAAAACCAACCACAACATATAATAACACACACACACACACACACACACACACACACACACACACACACACACACACACACACACACACACACACACATATACATCACTGTCTCAACAAATAAGCCCATAAGGTGTAACACCTCAAAACCTAATGTTTTGGTCATATGCAACTCCATTGTGAGAAACACAGATATTCCCCTCACCAGGCTGGATAAGAAGCAGGTTATGGTTGACTGCCTGTCAAGTGCCAGGATCCATCAAGTCACTCAAGCACTCAAGTCACTCAACCACAAGGACTGGTATGACTCTGTCATAGTCCATGTGGGGATGAATGACTTGAGATGTACCTCACTGGACTATATGAAGAGACATGACTGAGCTTTCAGACTGTGTCATGGGCAGGTATAATCCCAGCCTTATGCAGCATTCTACCTTCTCCAAGGATGATGCCACAATACAAACAAAAAATGATTGATTTTAACAATTGCCTTCACTTCTGGTGTCAGTCCAAGGGGATCCAATATCTGTCAGCCTGGGAAGATATGGTCAACAGACCATGTTGCTTTTCCAGAGATGGTCTGCACCTGTCTCCTGCAAACTTCTGGATACTAGCAAAGCCATTAGCCATCCCTATTGTGCTTTTTTAGGCAGTGTCAAAATAACCAACCTCCCAATATAACAAAATCCTCTCTAAATAAACTCAAGGTACTGCTGTTTAATGCTAGAAGTCTAAGCAAGAAACTGCACTCCTTGGAAGCACTCTTCACTTAGGAAGATGCTGACATCTGTGCCATCAGAGAGACGTGATTCAAAGGCACCGAAATCAACCCGGCCATGCAGGACTGCAATGCCTTTCAAATGTTCAGACCACAAATTGAGCATGAAAGAACCAAAGGAGGAGGTGTATCAATCTTCATTAAGGATAAGTACACCTGGAGACTGGTCAAACAGTATGATCTCTTGAGCTACTCTATGTCCAGTTAACTATAGGCAAAGCCGCCTAGCACATCATAGCTAGCTATAAGTCCCCCACCTTGAAACAGGAAAAGCATACCACATACCTGAACTTAATGAAGTCACTTGCCATACAGCGCAACACCTTACTCATAGGTGATTTTAATTACCCTTCCATCGACTGGGAAACATACACAGCCACAAATACGCTGGCTCAGAGGTTCTTGGACTTTGTCAATGCAAATGCTCTGGAAAAGTTAGTCAGCACACCCACAAGAGGTTCAAATGTCCTGGACATAGTGCTCACTAACATGGGACATATGCGAAGAAGGCCTTGTGATTGCCCTTAGTGGATGTGGCCAATTTGGACTCGATGTTAGCCTTAGAGAATTTCACCAGTGACATTATTTGCTTGTTCAGACAAAGGAGAGATTGCTTCCAACTTGGCATCTGGTCCTTCTTGGTCCTGGACAGCAATTTTGTTCCTTTTATTATAGAGTCTGTTTATTGCTGCTGTCCACCAGACAAGTTTACTCTTCCTTGAGGAAGATGATTTGGCCTTGTCAGGTATTGTTGAGTCCATGCAGCTATATAGGTGATCATATAGTTTTTTGGTGTAGGATTGGACATTAGTGCTTGATTCAGCTGAAGGGATGGTGGCTGTGAAGCTGGTTATACCTGCTATAAGGAGTCTGTAGTCAGCTTTGGAAAAGTTTTTTAGTTGACACTGGCAAGGGTGGGGGTCAGAGGAGATGATGACTTCGAAAGTGATTGCTTTATGGTCGGATCTTACCAAGGTGGATGACACTGTAGGGGTGCTGCAGTGGCTACTCATGTTGATTAGTATCAGGTCCACAATATTTTTACCTCTTGTGGAGGTGTCGACAAGCTGGCCCAATGCATTGGCATTGACGAAGTCAAGGAATCTTTGGATGGTTGTGTTTCAGCTAGAATAGGTCTTCCACTCTATGGTTGGGTAGTTAAAGTTACCCAGGATCAGGGTAGAGGGTTGAATCTTAATAGATTCAAGTAAGTCCAGATAGGTGGAGTTGGCCTCCTGAGTCACGGTTGGGGGTCTGTAGCTAGCTATGATTTGAATAGGTGCTTTGTCAATAGTTAACTGCACCTGGAGTGTCTCCTGTGTGTCATACTGTGTGACCAGCCTGGAGGGGTGAATGTCTTTCATAAATATTGAAACTCCACCTCTTTTGACTTTGTAGCCCTCTGTTTGGGGTCTGAAAGTATAGTAGGACTAGTAACCTGGTAAGGCTGGGGTGCTCTCCACAGCTTTGAACCAGGCTTCAGTGACTGCACAAATGTCAGCATCTTCCAGGGGAAGAAATGCTTGCAATGAGTGCAGTTTCATATTAAGACTCCTAGCGTTTAACAGCATGACCTTTAAATTTCATTTAGAAGAATTTTTCACATTGGTAATTTTGTCATCATGACTTTGCCTAAAAAAAGGCACTATGGGGGAGGCGAGAGCCTTTTCTAGAAGCCTGAAGCCCAGGGGAGACAGATGAAGTCTATCTCTGGCAAGGCATCATGGTCTGTCAGTCATGTCCTCCCAGGCTGACAGGTACTGGATCCCCTTAGAATGACACCAGAAACTAAGCCAATTGTTAAAGTCAATCATTTTCTGTTTGTACTGAGGCATCATTCTGGGTGACAGTAGGATGCTGCTTAAGGCTATGGACATAGGGACACATATTCAATGAGCTCAATCATGTCTCTCATCAAATAGTCCAGAGAGGTATGTCTCAAGTCATTCACACCAACATGGACTATGGCAGAGTCATAACAGTACCTGTTGTTGAGAGAATAGAGTGCATGAGTGATATGGTGGATTCTAGCATCTGACAAGCAACTTACCATGACTTCTTCCTTGTCTAGTCTGGTGAGGGGCACATCTATGTGTCTCATGATAGAGTCTCCTATGACTAGTATGTCGGGTTTGTGGCTGGGCCTTAGAGGCTGTGAGACACAAGCATGTGTACTATGTGTGGTGCTTGGTGCAGTGGGTTGTGATGTGTGTTTGTGCTTTTGCCTCGGAGGTTTCTTTTGTTTAGGTATTTTTTTTTGAGAACCTCCACATATGTAGGAATGTACTGTACAGATGTGGGTGGTGTTAGAGGTGTGGTGCTTGTGGTGTTTGTGCAGACAACCTTCTCAGTGCCAGATGTAGTGGGATGTTATTGAGACAGCAAGGTTTCGAGGTTCTTAACATAATTGCATCTCTCATATTGTGTTCCTATGTGGTACAAGAAGAGAGTTGTCCGTGTACATGAGGTAGTTGTGCATTGTCTCAGGATGCCCATATCAACAAGATTAGCAGGAGAAACCACAGGAAATTAATTAAACCATATCTGGCTTAAACAATGGTGCTCAGTTTTAATGCATACACACTGCATATGGTAGTACATACATTATGGGTGGTCTCCATGTAATATCTGCTATATCTTGAGCAATCTCATTTTTATTACTGCTATTTATCCTCTTCTGTGAACTGCTAAACATGTTAGGATACCATGGCTTGGTTACATATGTCTCTGCAGTCACAATGAATACCTGTGTATCTTGACATTCCAGTCACTGAGAATATAAGTTGTTCACAGCAGTGAGATAGCTATATGTGACCCATTTATTTTTATCTTGAGGTGGGGTAATAATCTGTAATGGCATATACAGCTATATCTCTTATATTTAGTGTAGCTGCAAGTGCATATGCATTCTGTAGAGCTAACCATTTAACCTGTTAATCCCTTAGAACAAAATTACATTACACTTAATAATGCATTCTGCACGCACCTTATACAACCCATCTGTTTTATATTATGTGATTTTAGAACATAATCAGATAGCCTTGTTGATTACAAATGCTTGTTTGGCATGGAAACATAGAATTAGAAAAACATACATGCTGATGGCAGTTAAACAACACTTGCCCCATTTATTCTGGCAATTTCCCTTCCTGCTAAATAAACTAGAGATACTACTTAGCCAACAGTTTGTTTCTTGTCTGCTTTAAGGTTGTCCTGTGGATTTTTACTTGTGTAATAGCTGTCATTTGTACTAATTTATGGAGTAGGCTGCTTGAATAATATATTATTCTTTCAGTGAACTAACGCTTTCTCATATCTTCCATAAGACTTCCAGCATGAATTATTAGATGGTGTTCTCTGGTTCTCATTCATCCCTTTTTAACAGTGGTTGGACTCTCCTGATATCTTAGAGACACTTGAAAGTTTATATCATGGCCCTCTCTCTACGTTCCTTAAGACTATACATGTTAAGTTCGGTTTACTATTGAAAGTTCAAATCAGCTTCAGTCGACCAATAACAAAGGTCGACTCAAAATGCTGAATCTGAAATTTCAAATGTAAACCCAAAGTGAAACTGAATACGTCGACCACCATGGTTCAATGTATTCGACATAGCAGGAGGTGACATCACTCACTTCCTACTATGCACATTAACGTACCATTGAACTCTACAGTCAATGGTACATTACATCTAGTAATGTAACTACTGTCTGTTTATTTTACTGTGGAGCTTTTCCCCCCGGGCCTCCGCTGAAAATGGACCCACGTCCAGTCGGACACTCCCAGTCAACAAATTTAAATAAATAAATAAATAAATTTTGCAGGGGGGCTATACCCCCCTGAACCCTCCATGTGGGGGGGGCTCAGTCCCCCACACCCCCTGTACATTAAATATACCAACTCCGAGCTCACACTACAGTGAAGAAATGGGCTAATTCCCTGTTCCTCACTGAAGTGCGACCTCCCTGCACAGTGTCGAACCAAAATGATCAACCTACACTACCCGTTCACTGTAGTCTAACTCGATCGATTTTGGTTCGACATTCTGCCTATTTGGGAAACTGCTTTCGACCATTTGCTGGTCGACCAAGGCAGTTTCAGCATTGCTATAGTAAACCGTTAAGTTCTTGTATTCTCTAGAGAGCTTCCAATGCAAGACTGGGCACCACTTTTCTTTCCTTCCTCTAAACATTTTCATCTGCTATATATTGCCAAAACTACAAAGTCTCCTGAGGAACGCTCAGTACTCCAGATGGAATCATACTAATGGTTTAGACAAGAAAATAACACCTCCTTGTTTGTAATGGTACTGTAATTGTATTGTAATGGCCTTTTCTTATGTGTCCCTATATTTTGACAGTTTAATTTGCTGTTATGATACACTATTTGCTAATCTTCAGGTCATCCTATAGGGTTACCTCTAAGTTCCCTTCCATATTTGATTTGGCTGTAACTTCCCCTCAAGTTGTGTACTTCTCAGCTACTTTATTTTGTAGTTTCTCAATACATGGAGCAGCCACATTTTTATCATTCCTCCACTCCTGAAAACTTTACTCCCCTAACTGATTACAGTGTTCAAACTGCTAAAAATGTAGTGCATATTTCTTCAGATACAGTATCCTGTAACATGCAAGGATACTGCTATACCCTAAAAAGTAAGAGGTCCACGTTACTGTACTGAGTGGGTACAATGATAGCCTAGGAACACTGTACAGATTGTTCCATTCATATATGCAGCGTGTAATTGACAGCAACACTTGATACTATATATATGTTTTAGAAAAAGTTTACATAAATCCTTACTTAATGATTGAGTTGATAGTTTCCCTTATGGGTCTCCTAATCACTCTCAGATGGTCTGTCTGATATCTGATCAGGTTCACGCAGCACTAGAGACACTACTCATTATTTTGTGGGATACATGAAGAATGTGTGAGCCTAGAATTGTATCATTCAAAATTTAAGGGTTCAGGTATACATCTGAGTTGTCAGTCTACTGGATGCACAAAGAATGGGGTCCCAAACACTCCCTGAACTTTTTAGGCTTGTCGATAAACCTGAAGTGTTACTTAGGTAGCTATAAGTGCTACAGCCTACCTGACAGCTCCCTTATCTGATGGCTGATGAAGATAGACCACATGCACTTAAATAGATTTTTATAGCTTATGGCAGATGTATGATTCATATGTCCATGCTACACATTTCAAAAAAGGAATAGTGATGTCACATCACGATATATTGCACAGGTGGTATCTTTATATCAATATATGCACAGAGCAGCTTTGACTGTTGCAGGCCTAATACCATTTTGTGCCACTCACACAGTCTTATACACTTGTACAAGAGGAAAAATCAGTGCTTTTTGAAAATGAACATCATTAAAGACAGCTGATGTAAATATACAATGTGCTGTGCTTAAGCACCCATTTATTTGGTTTAGCAGCATTATTATTTTGCTTCAAATAGCTACTGAAGAGTATTTGCAATATGGGACAGAATGCTGTCTAATGAACTGATAAAGAAGACCTTGCACAGTTGGAATACTGTGCTAAAAACAAATGAATCGTGCACTGGGTATGTGGTATTTGTATGGAATATAACAGAGTGTTTGCTGCATATTTAGTTTATGTACCAGCAAGCTGCATCTTGTTGTAGATGCCATCATGGCTATTGGCAAATGACAATGTAGATGGACAGACACTTTTCAAAGAGAAGATCACTATAATTATGCAGACTATCCACAGGCATACAATGTCAGTGTTTGGCATTAATGCTGATGGCACAAAACGTATGATTGTAATTGTCAGTGTCACACATACATTGATATGTCACTCTTGTTACATGCTATAGCTGCAGTTTAGTCTATGCATGAGCAGACTGATTGTCTCACACTAATGTGAGTTGCTGTGGTTCGTTGTAAACACCGTAGACACATTTGCTCAATTCTTACATAGGGTTATATCACCTTTCCCCTCATCCTCATCTTCAGTAAAATATTTGTATTTTTAAGACTGCAGATTCTGAATAACTGCTAAATCCCCTGCCACTCCTCCCAGTTCCTACTTTTGGCAGGCAGGCACTTTTTCCAACGCCACATAACTGCATATTAGTACAATATTGTTAACAGTTTATATTTGGCCTGTACAGATCCCTTTAAGGAGCAATACATGACTAAGTTTGTTAATTAGGTAACTATCCCTTTCAGTTAAGGTTTGCTACTAGTATTTCCTGTGATAAGAAGTAGGGAATTAAGCTTGATTTAGAGCCAGCTATTACTGTCTACTGTATGATGTAACAAACATGATCTGTCACCAATATTCTTGTGAAAACTCGCTCAATTAAAAGTTAAGTTAGATATCTCAATATTTAACTTGTTGCAGTACTGCTTACCTAAAACTATTGTTTGCTGTGTGCTGTTTGCATGTTGTATATGCAATGCTTGTTGTATTGCTGTTTCTGCTGTGGTTGTGTTCTTCTTCTTTTTAGTTCAAGCACTTATGTTTATTATCTGCTCAGTTTGTTCCTCTCTTCCTAATGTCTATGATAAGGTTTCTCCTATTTATTAAATTCTAGGCTCTTTAAGAATGTGCCAAACAGGCTGTCCCAGCACATATCTCAATAATCACTCCCTCACCCATCCACATGACGTAAAGAGCCCTACAGAACTCTTTGTCTGGCAGAAAAAGGCAAGATGCACTTAACTTTTTTATGCTGTGCTCCCACTTTATATTTTAATAAAAAGGCCTATCAACAAATCCTCTGTTGCAGTTTAATGTTTTGGCTGTTGAAGTTGTGGCTGTTGTTAACAGACGCAATAAGCTAATGTCTTCCAACTGTGGTTGGGAAGATGGTAAACACTTTACTTGAACTTAAATAATGTCTGAACAAACTGTTTAATGGCTTCTCACCACTCTCCTGTTGCAGCTACTGACCACTGTCAATGCTATAGTATGATACCAGTGCCTAACCTCTCATGAATGAGTGCTTAACAAAAGTTTAAGCATCTTTCTGACATCAGAAAGGTGCTTAGTAAACTTGTCTTTTCACCAGTTTCAGAGCATAACAGTCGAGCTACATGTGCAACTAGTTTGTGTGCACATTTGATAGATTCTAAGACTGGATCTCATGCTTCAGCGCTCAGCACAGACATCACAGAACAGTCCTGGAAGTGATTTAACAGCTTTAAAAGCTATAGGAGATTTTGTGCTGCCACACAAAATAAATAAATAAAAATAAAAAATAAACTGTGGCAGAGTGAAGTATCTGACATCTCTTAATGTTATTGATTAGTGGGACACCAGTTCTGCCCAGTCTCTGCATGACAGTGCTAAGTGTGGTATACTTTTTAAAGCTATAAACTACCTCATGCCTCCACTTCTTTCTTTCTTTAAGTTGTAGTACATTGGGGCAATTAAAGCTCCATATACTACAAAGAAATATGATCAGGGCTTCAGTCATTAACTATCTGCTATTGTGTTCTCAAAACAAATTCAAGAAATTTACCCCTCAAGCTTTACTCTTGAAATCAATTTCTTAAATCCATTTCTCAAACACATTATAAAGTTGATTATAATCAGTAACACTATCATAATCATCTTTGCTATATACATTTGGGCTGCCGTTAGTATGTAACAGAGCATTTTATAGTCTCCCTTTGAGATTTTTTTTTTCCTGGGGGAGTTGGGGGTATTTCAACAACAAACTTCTTATGAGCGAACAAATCTTTCCTTATTATCCTTATGACCCCCCCCCCATCACCTACAAGTAGTGAGAAAATGTAGTTCATGTCCATAACACATCCTTTCAGTCATTAACTCAGAGTTATTATACTTATATCAGTGTTACTCCAGTTCAATACATTTTTACTACCACATGGAGTACTATGAAAGATTAAGACATCATGTGCCAACCACAGGGGTGCCATGTAGAGGCTGTGTCCAACAACTGACCACTAGGTATTATATAAAATCACAAATAGCTCTAAGCCACCAGGAACACTGGAAGCAGAACTTATATTGTGTGTTGCAAGCTTTCATTCCAACACATTCAGGAACTTCATCAGAACTAAATCACATCTAAAAAGGCAACTTTAAGTAGAATCCAAAAGTATATAATGTGCTCAGGTTAAAAACACACAAATAGAAAACTCATATTAATTAACATTATTAAAAATTCCAATAATAAAAATTCAAACAAATAATTTTATTTGTGTCTTTTGGCTTTTCCCGGTTAGGGGTCGCCACAGAGGAACTCTGGTCCGCTAATGACTGGCAGTTGATTTTTGCGTACCGGCTTGCCAGGCCTGACGCACAACCTTCAACGAAGGTACGCCCATTCACGCATGTCTCCACGCAGAAGACACTCTGAGAATTGAACCGGACAGCATCTTACTGTGAGGTGACAACGCTACCGCAGCACCACCACCGCGGGTAAAAATTCAAACAAATAATACTGATTAATATTAATATCCGGTCAAAGTTCTTAATTAACTTTATATATTAATGGATCCATTCAAGTAGTTTGCATTGAGAAGTAATTGGAAAGTAATTCATTAACTCTAGGGCATTATTGAAGTCCCCCTTTCTTAAATCTTCACAGACTTGTTCAACGAATCAGGAATCTTACTTCCCTTCGCTCAGCTAACAAACTACTAGTAGCCACTCTCAAAACACACAACAAAGCTGGGGACTCCTTGTTTACAAATGTCATTGGCTCATATTGGAATAAACTTCCCATATAACTGACCACTCTAGGCTCATCACAACTTTTCAAGAAACAACTAAGGAACTATTTTAAATCTCACTGGCTATGCCCTTGCTTGAATCCTGACTGACCTCAGCATCCAACTCTCTTTTCAGCTCTCTCCATTACTGTTCTACTTGTCCTTATCACTAGTACTACCCCTCCTCTCTGTAGCTCACCTACCATCCACATGGATATTACTTTTTCCTATAAATTCAGCTTCTCTTTATACTTGTTATATTACTGCAACCTGTCATCTCACCTTGTATCTAAATCTACATGTTGCTCCCAGCTGTAGAAATCTGCTTCTTAAAACTAGTGCCCTGGCACAAAACATTTATCAAAATTGTTAATACTGTAAATAGTTGAATAGAGTCTTGTGTGAGTTACTACTTTATTTCTTTTTAAATTGTACTATTCCTACTCTTGCAAAGAATTTGGAATAGAAATCCTCACTCTATGTTATAGTTTTACTAAATTACTTTTGCACTGTTACTATGCTACATGGGAATAGTTCTCTACATGCTTATAATTTGTATCTTATTGTGCTATTTTTTGTTTTTATTATTTACTAGTATATAGTGGTGCTTTTCTCCTCGGGCCTCTGCTGAAAATGGACATGTATCCAGTCAGACTAGCCCGGTCAACAAATGTAAAATAAAAAAAAAATAAAATTATTGTGATGCCAGTTCAGTACAAAACACACAGCTAATACCAACATGGAGGATCACTAGTTCACCTGTGTGCTTGTCTTTAGGAGGAAACCACAGAACATAGGAGCCAAAGTGAGGAGTAGTGTGTTGAAGTATCAGTATTACAGTGCTATACCACTGTAGCATAGGTATAATTGGTTTTCAGGTTATTCATTTATGACTGAATGGACCAGTATGACACCCACAAGGTTTTCCCTTTTTGTGGTGTACTCATCTTCTTACTGGTCTTTAGGCATACTACATTACACTTTCTAATCAGTGCTTCAAGTGTTTTTTTTAATAACATGACCAATAAGGAGATGATGTTTTGTTTTCAGTTGGAAGCGTATTTAATTATAGAAAAATGCTCAGTGATAACTGGTGTCTAATTACCAGGTATTTGCAGATGTTTCTTCTTCTTTAACAAGCAAATTTGCAAATATGCATAAATATCATATTTATGCAAATATGTCAGGCATTGCACAGTTAAAAGCATTGTGGATTACTATTTTACAGGCAGGTCAGCACATAGGTCAGGGATGGCACCCCAACCCAAATGGAGTGGTCATTAATTCATTCAAGCCAGTTCTGTTGTAATGTCCACTGACGTAATGCCCTTAGGCTGTAAAGTTGACTAGCTTGTATAAAAGTTCAGATGCCAGAAGACTGGATAAGGAAAGGAGGATCAGAATGGGAGACCAGGTGACCTTCTTCACTGGAATGGGAAGAATTCTTAGTCTTGCTGCATCTGTGCACACAGAACAGACAAGGGCGACCAAAAGTCCTGATGTAAAGGATGACAGGCAAGCAGGCTTGCTGGAGTCAGAGAGCAGCTCTTGTGTAAATGTTAGTGGCCATCCAGAGGGGTTACTGAATGTTCAGGTTAACCTGGAGTCTCAACAGCCAAACTTGATGCTGAACGGGGAATGAAGGATATAGTGAGGAGTCAGAGCCATGATCACCTGAGGTCCATAGAGAGGAAAGAAGAAAAAGACAGGTATCACTGAGGACCACAAAGCTGTAAAGGAAAAAAAGCAGTTTGATTTATAAAGTAAGCAGATATATTCGGCCTGATTACAAAAGACTCGCTGTCTGTATAAGTGACTTACTCTGATGTAAAGCCTATCTATAAGGTAGTTTTACATTGCAGTATGTCAAAACAAGAGCAAGTCTTTGTGGGATAATGGTAGGTAGACCACCTGAAGGTTTCCTTTGAAACTGCACAGCTTTCATACTAAATTCTGTTTATTTATATTCTGTATAAATCAGACTAGTCTAAATATCTGTGGACTGGGATGCCCTTAAATACTCTTCTTTGTCTCAAAGAAATGCACAGAATATGCAAAAAAAATATATTATTGTTATGCATTGTGGTATAATACTCTGATGTGGTTTAATCATCAACAGTTGCATTTTTCAGTGTTTATTGTTATATTTTATTGTCAGAGAATTTCTGTCAACATCCGAGACAGACATGAAACATAAATAATTCTCAAAGCTTCAGTGTGCTGCTGATTCCACATCCCCTGCAGCAATGCGCTGAAACCATCTTTCCCAGCTGAAGTGAAGAAAGATTTATTTCTTTAGACGAAATGAAACAAACACTTTCATTTCAGAACAGATGGCTTTCAGCTCCTGGCAAATCATGCAAACTCCACTCCAAACCAAAGAACTATGAATTGATATGAAAAGCATTGCACTGATTTATGGAACCATAGTAAATGTAAATGTAGAAAATGTAAATGCTTCCACTAAAAGTTAATGTGTTTCTTATTTACATCGCAAACATTTGTTTATAATCTTTGCTTTAGAAAGCACAAATTATGCCAGTTTGCTTTGGTTACTTACCATCATATCCAGACATATTGTGGTGAATATGAAATTCTGTTTATAAGCCATTTAAGCATTTTAAATGACCCTTTTGCTGGTGAAGTCATGATCTTTTGAAACTATGAATGTACTTCATTATCATTGAACTGTATGGAGTAGTTATAGTAACTAACTCCTGTACTAGTATTTTACACATAAGAGTGTTATCTTTTATTTTTATTTTTATTTTTATATGTTTTTACTTGCTAACTCTATTACTAACTCTTAGATGTTCATTATTATTAGTACTGTTAGTACATTTTGTATAACAATTTGTGTGTGTAAAAAAAAAAAAAAAACATTTTTACTTCTTCTCAGAATGTATCTCACTCTGTGGAGCTTTTCTCCCCGGGCCTCTACTGAAAATGGAAATTCATCCAGCTAGACTAGCCCGGTCAACAAATGTAAAATAAAATAAAATAAAATAAAATAAAATCATACCCAAAATAAAACAGAGCTATTTCTCTGCTTATGTATACCCCTAGGTCAACTCTTAGTATCATTAGCCCACTGCTGAAGAACTAGACACTTGTCCCCAATCTCTTGTCCCAAACACAGTGCAGCTTAAGGATACAAGTCACTTTTGTCTATATTTATTGATTGCTCACATATGCAACAAGCAAAGCTTTGTGAAATTAGTTACCATCTTTGTGACAATGGTATGGTTGCCTCATCATTCAAAAAAATGTGCTGCTATGAACATCTGTGTCAAAAGTGGGAGGCCCCATCCTTTAACATCTTGGTACACACCATAGCTTCAGCAGCAACATCTTCTAACTCTTGTGACTTACTGCTGGGAGATGAAGTAAAAGTGGGACCAGAAGTGGTCTACCACATTACATAGACACAGGGCTCAAACAACATTTCCAGAACTGGTAATACCACTAGACATGTCACTAAGTGTTACTTGTACAAAGGATATGTATGATTTGGTAGCATGGTGTGTAACATAAACATGTTGATACCCTATATCCTTAAAGATATCATAGTCACCTAGAAGCGTGGCACACAAAAAATGCTGACACATTTTAAATTAAGATAAAAAATGTCCACTATATTATATAGACTATCTCTTTGGATGGATGCAGACATTGAATTATGTATTACAGGGATTTATAACTATTTGTGGGTTTCAGAAACACATCTAAGATTCTGCGTAAGGTCATGGTCACTGTTAAATTTCAATATTGGATGTGAAACACAGGAATGTGTGTCTCTCTGCAGCATATGGTTTGAATAATGATTTGCAGCAGGTCAGCAATATTAGACATGCATGCAAAGTGAACAAAATACCTTGTCTGGCACTAATAGTACATGCAAAGCCCATATTTAAACTTTTTTCAAAAGTAGAATTCTGTGGTATGTACTTATTTATGCAAATAATAAACAACAAGAGGTACATCAAAGACCACTGAAAGCCACATGTGACTATAGAACACTGTTGACACTTGTGCTCTATCATTTTCCTAAAGGATTAACAACTCAGCATCTCAATAACAATGATTATCACTTCACTCAAAAAAAGAAAAGAAAAAAGCATGTAATGTCACGCTAAAGGTTGCAGAGAGCTACATGATGTTTGTACAAAAAGAAAGAAAGAAAGAAAGAAAGAAAGAAAGACAGAAAGAAAGAAAGAAAGAAAGAAAGAAAGAAAGAAAGAAAGAAAGAAAGAAAGAAAGAAAGAAAGAAAGAAAGAAACTGTGATGTGAAAGCATAATATATACTGCAGCAGTTCAGTTAAATTTCTGGCTAGTTCATTGTCAGTGCACAAACACTTGCCACATTGCTAAAGTATGACAGTACTTAGTCTTTGGAATATACCTGCTACTTAACTGACTCTGTGGCAGCACGTGGTGAGTTAATGCAGTGATACATTCTTTTTGAAGCCAGATGGTGCTGGGTTCAAATACAACACAACTGTATCTAATACTTTCAACTGCTTTCATTTTACTGTTGCTGCACATTGGTGCATGATGCACACCATCAAGCATGATGCATTAAAGAAAAGAAATGGGAACGATAAAAAAATGATAATATATGCATAATATTAGCTGAATTTGGACTGTCACCTCCAGGGGGAGGGGTGTCACAACACAATCATGTTGTGTAGTCAATCGGACCAAATCAAGTGTGTCAAGAAGACATGTGTGCAAAATGGAGAGCTATGTATGGGGTGAATTTATTTATTTATTTTTTTTGAGGGACAGGTGCCCGTGTTTTTTTTTTTTTTTTTTTTGAGAGACAGAGGAAGGGTGGGGAAGGTATGTAGGTCTGGGTCTGGTAAGTTGGGTAGGTTTGGAAGCAATTGCAGACAGGCAAGACAAACAAGACAAGAGACAGGGACGGTGATGGACACAAGTGGTCAGTGGACATCATGGATGGGGTGAGGGTGGGGACATCCAGGACACATGGTTGTTAAGCTGGATGACAGTGAGAATTGAGTCTTCGCCCAATGGACTGTCATCACTGTCACCTCACTCTGCCAGTGGCTGGAGCACTTGATGTCTCCTTCTCCTCCTCCTGGTGCTATGGAAAATGAGGTAGTGCAGCATCTCCAGCCAGTGTAGGCATGCACCAGCAGTCCAGCGCACAACACTATGTACCATCCCTGGCAAAGTGATAAACTCACTACCACCTCTGCCAATGCTCCCAAAGGGAACTACTGTAATATCCTCCAGGGCAGGACTACCTGAGAGGGCAGGTAGTGCAGAGGCAGCAGAGATGGTGCTTCCAGGTTGACTCCCATATGTGCTGGGCAATGGTGCAGTAGCTGGTAGAGGGGGGCAGGGGGATCCTGTGGGGTAGGCCTACCCTGCTATGCTGTGGAACATTTTGTGATGGAGTACACATGGATGATATGGACACATTTTGACAACACGTAATGAAATAAAACATAAAATTAAAATATAAAAAAATAAATAAATAAAATGAAATAAAATAAAAAAGAGAGACAAGGGTTGAGGTTGCAGAAAAAAAGAGATAAGTTAGTACCTTCATATGTGACATACAGTGATTTAATACACTTATATGACTCTATTATCTTAACCTTTACTCTTAAAGACTACCACTTCCTAACAGATAACTTTTACTTTTAAGGCTACCACCTCCAGATGCACATTATACTACAGATTGCAGCAAGTACTCCTTTACATGTGCATATATTGCACATATGTATGTTCCAGTTATACAGATTACACTTTACAGCAGGACGTGTGCAACTGGTATAGAGCTTTTACTTTAAACCTTTAAATTACGCATAATTGAATAATTAACATTATTGCATATTTGGGAAGTGGTATTTGAACCTCCAACCTCTGGCTAAAGTCTAATATTGTACTCTTAGTTTGTGCTACAGACTAATGTATGCATACCTGCTTTTACAGTTCAGATATGTATGCTCAATTTGATACAACTCTATAAAATACCAAAAAAGTTATCTTTAACATTTAATGCTACAATAACACTACTCTTCTGCTGCATACATACCACATGCTTCCCTCGTCCTCTCCAATGTTCCACCATGGGCCCTAACACTGACCTCCCTTTCCATGGCAGCTGTGGAAAAAAACAAAACAGAATACCATTATGAATACCAATCTTGTCTACATTCAGCTTTTAAGCCTTACAAGTACCCTGTGTAGTTGATTCTGATGCATCTGTGGAATGTCTGCAGTCCAATATTCCTCAATTCAAGCAGTGAGACTATCGCTGTTCCTGTGACATAGGTCACTAAAGTGGTGCCTACATTGCTCACCAGTGCAGAGGATACCAGTGGCACTATTTACAGCCCAGGCCAAACTATCCCAAGCCTCTGACTTATACTGGGACCCAGAATAGCCCCCCTCCAGCAGTCTGGCACTGTGGTGTTTCACTAGCAGTCCAACAAAAATCTTGGACTCCTGGACACCCCATCTCTGAGCCCTAAATCTCATGCCTTCTCCACAAATGCCTGCCATGTGTACCATGGAGACTGGGTTTCCCACCAGTTCCAGTTATCACATTTACTGGGAGTGTGCACACTGTTTGAGAATGTTGCACACTGCTTACCATCACTTAAATGCAGTGCTCAGCTGTGTGCACCCCTGATCCCCGAGTTTGCACAATGGTAAGTGGTGCACAACAGTACATAGCAAGCAGTGACAAATTACACTGGCAGTTGTGTATGTGTGTTAGGCAAATGTGAAGGCCATGTCAGTCCAGATAGCAGAAATATACTTACGGGAATATAGTACACAGTATACCCACAGTCATACATTTTATAATAATGTGATAATACATAATGGGAATTGGTACAAAAGTAAAAGTGGATAGAATATGCTGTGTTCGAACACAAGACCATGTCTAGGATAGTCTTACACTTACACCTGTTGCCACAAAAAGGCGGAGAAAACACTTGTCTATGTTGCAATTCCATGTTGTCACGGTCCCGCCTGCTCCATGGTGGGTCCAGTTGTCTAGTTTGAGCACTGTTGCACTTCATGCAAACCAGATAAATACAGCCAAACGTGCTATTCATTTTTCTCAGTTTTCCACAAACACTGGCCAAAAAAAAAGAAGGAGAGAGAGAAAAAGGATTCAAACCGAGTACCATCTGGCCACAAAAAGGAATGTATAAATGCATTAACACATGCTGCCACAGAGTCATCTAAGTAGCAGATATGTTCCATAGATAACTGTCAGACTTTAGCAATGCAACTCGCATTTTTACACTGCTTAGTTATGCATATGTGTGTCTCACGTGCATATACATTTTGCTAACCATTGAGCAAACCTACTGCTTGCCACACTATGGAAGACTATATATTACTAAGTATTAGTGCTGTTTATTGTCCATTTCTTGTGCATGAAATGACATTACATGTGAAAACATTAGGACCCTATCTCACATTATGTCACATATTTAATTTACATTACAGCCATGTGTTGCCCCCCCCCCCCATCCTACCCAAGCACTGCAACCCTGGTGTTTCAGTACTTTTTCCACAGATATATCACCTACACTACAGAAAGTAATATCAAATGTTGTGTTATATGCAATGCACATCAGTCTAGTAACATACAGAACCACAACTATTGACCTATAATTCTAACAAGGCTTATCTGCAAGGCTAGGGAATGGATCAGCATGGACCTTATCTACAGGGACATAGGTGACCTTCAGCACACTTGAGTCAACCTATGATGTGTCTGTTAAGGACAGATTTTGCCTACTGAACCTTGTGGACTTCTTTGATACTGACCCCAAAGAACTGGATGACAGATAACAGGACATACCACCTATGTTCAGTTATCCAAGGACTGACAATATCCCACATTCATGTCTCATAGTGAAAATGTCCAGCTGGGAATTAAGCCATACAGTACTAGCTGGATACCCAACTGGCTCACCAACAGAACCCACACTCTCAAATTTGGGAACTCCACCCCCCCCCCCCCACTAGCCACTTACTAATGGAATACCCCAATGATCTGTGTTGGGCCCTCTGATGTGTGGAAACTACTTTCCTGAATCACAGGCAATGGTACATGGCCTATGGTTTACCACGTTTGCAGATGACTGTTAATTGGATGCACTCATATAGATTCCTCCAATGATGGTAACATATTACAGAAGGAGCTGATGGAGACAAATGACTGGTGACAACCTCACAGACTGAACCATACAGCAAATAATGCCTTATTGTCCCCTTTGGCAATGAAGTGCCCCTGCTAATTATGGCATACATAGCACCCTTCTCAGCTCAAACACAGTGTTGTGAGACTTCTGAACACATGTTCATAGCAACCTACACTTTCATCACTGTGTGTCCATAGTGTTGAGACACACATTCTGCATTGCACACCTAATACATATGGACATCACATCCAAGACCAGAGAGGTCATAGCTCTGTTGTACTCCACCCTTATCAGAACACTAATTGAGCACAAGGCTCCCTTCTGTCTGTACCTCACCAGACAACTGCAACAGATGGAGAAAAAAAAGAGGGTTGTGACTGGGAGAATGCAGATCCTCCAAACATCACATACATGGAAAGACTAAAACACCTGCCACTGTACTCAATATCAAGCAAACTGCTGAGAGGTGACCTGTGGCTGACAAACAGAGAAGTCTCAGACCCTGCCCTACTGGAAATGCTGGATATTTGCAAATCAAATGGGACAAGAATAACTTGCCCCAGGGTTCTCAACCTAGCCTGTGACATAAACAGAACATGCTGGCAAGACAGATATATCCCCAGACAATTCACACTCCTCTGCAATAGTCTCCCACTGTGCATGAAGCAGTGCTCCTCAATGACCCTGTTCAAGTACAACCTTCACTACTAGCTGGATGATTGTAAAGTCACCTCTGGGGTGGCACCTATGTCCCTCATAGACAGGAGCAATCGTTGCTGCTCACAAAATCATTCTGCTAACAATGACCACCTAAATATGCTTAATAAGGGTATTTGTATTTTTACCCAGACTGGCTTCTATTTCCTCATATATAGTGATAACCATGTACTCCTAAAACTTACAAATACAATATGTGAGAGATGCGAGTATACAGTGATTCTAGAATAAATACACTCTCTCTCTCTGTCTCTCTCTCTCAGGTAATAAAAAATCAGATGTCAAACAGGCTGTCAGCACACTCACTTCACCTCCTCAACAAACCAAGTGCATAACACATAAACCCATGGATCTAGGACTATTGAACAAAAGTTCAATAGTCCGAATCCACAATCACCGAACACACTTTAACGAAAGCGCTTTCACTGAAAAAGCACTTTCGTTAAAGTGTGTTTAAAAAAAAAACATTACTTTTATGTTTTTGCAGGGGGGCAAGCCCCCTTGCACCCCCCACACCCCCCTACTTAAATATTCTCACTCCGAGGTTGCACTACAGTGGGGAAAAAGGGAATTTTCCCTTATCCCCAGTGTAGTGCGATCTCCGCAACAGGCATACTTACGCGAAAGTTCCTTTCGGTGAAAAGCACTTTCGTGCAAGTATGCCCGGCCAAATCTGTTTCAGTTATGTTGCCGTTTGGTGATCCGTATGGATTCCAAACCCATATATGCAGAGGTACTCATTAGAAGTTTAACAAAAGTGCAGAGACTTCGCAAATGCAAACTTTCTGCACACATTACAGTCCCAACATAACCCACTGCACATAAAAACAAATGCATCAGTGCCTCATCCATTAAGCCCTTAAGGTAAAACACCTCAAAACTAATATCTTGGTCATAGAAAAATCCATACTGAGACACACAGATGTCCCTCTCACCAGGTTGTACAAGGAGTAAGTCGTGGTCAGCCGCCTGTCAGGTGCCAAGATCCACAAAGTCACGGATGCACTAAAGTCTCTCAACAGCAAGCACAGTTACACCTCTGTTGTACTCCATGTTGGAGTAAATGAGTTGAGATATACCTCACTGGACAATATGAAGGGGGATATCACTGAGCCCTCAGACTATGTGTCTCAAACAGGTATGTCCATAGCACTAGGCAACATTCTACCTTCACCCATGATGATGCCTCAATAATAACAAAATAATTATCGATTTCAACAATTGGCCTAGCTACTGTTATCAATCTAGGGGGTTCCAGTATTTGTCAGCCTTGGATGATATTGAAAGACCATGCTGCTTTCCCAGGGATGGTTTTCATCTGTCACCTCTTGCCTTTCAATTACTGGCCAAGGTACCTACCTCCCCCATAGTGCCTTTTCAGGCAATTTCATAAGAACAAATTATGACGTAAAAATTTCCTCAGAAGACAAACTTAAGGTTATGCCACTTATTGCTAGGAATCTGAACCATAAACTCCACTCAATGGAGGCACTTCTTACTTGGGAAGATGTTGATGTTTGTGCAGTCACAGAGATATGAGTTAGGGCCACAGAGCACTCTGGCCATGAACAACTATCATGTCTTCCACATGTTCAGGCCACAAAATGAACATACAAGAACGAAAGGAGGAGGTGTATCCATCTTCATCAAAGACAAATCCACCTCAAGACAGGTTAAGCAGTATGACTCCAAGTCCAACTAACTGTAGGAAAGACCACCCTCCACATCATTGTTACTTACAGGTCCACCAACATGAACCATGAAAACCACACATTGCCTTCCTGGACCTACTCATAATACAGTCAAACACCCTAGGCATGGGTGACTTTAACTATCCTCCCATCGATTCTGATGCATATGTGAGCTCAAACATGCTCTCCCTAAGGTTTCTGCACTTTGTAAACATGAAGGCTCTGGAACAGTTAGTCTACACCCCCTCAAGGGGCTCGAATGTCCTTGACCTAATACTCACCAACATAGGAGATCCCTGCACCACCCTATTTGTGAGACCCTCCCTGGTAAGGTCTGACCTTAAATAAGTCTTGTTCAATGTAACAATCGTACCTGAACCCCCCCCCCCCCAAGGATCCAAAAGGCAAAAGGTTGAACATTTTCTCCAAAGTAAACTATAGCCTCCTAAGTGATGGCATAAATGGTCTCAAACCTCCTGCCACCATTGACAGTAAAAACTCCTATATGGAGCTGTATACAAATGCCCTGTGTAAACACCTTTACAAGTGTTTAGACTTAGCTGTATCAGAATAGATCAAAACTTGCTCACACAAAAACAGCCACCCTGGTGAACATCTAGCATAAATCGATTATACAACAAGAGAAAGAAACTGATATCCAGGAATAAGAGGAACAGTCCCAGCAGAAGAACACCTTGAACAAGCCAATTAGACATCTTGTAAAGTCCTCTAAAGCTAATTATGAAACTAAATTAACATTCGTAACTAAAGATAATCACAAGGCATTCTTTACCTATGTCTGTAATGTAAAAGAAAGGCCCGGCATTGCACCAAATTCAGACTGGATAGTACCACTCATACTGAACTAGAGGACATAGCCAATCTGTTAGAAGACAAGTTTATCAAAAATTTCACACCCTTGTCTCCACCAATCATACCCCAAAGAATACCTGTCAACAGTTCTCTACCTACTATCACCAAATAACAGGTCATAACTGCACTCATCAAGGTCAAAAACACAGCATCTATGGGACCAGATAACATCCCAAGACTGCGTACTAACCAGTCTAAAGCAAGAGTTAGCAGAACTACTAGATAGTCTCTCCAACCACAGTCTAGGTACAGGCTTTGCCCAGCACAGTGGAAAACAGCAACTGTAATCACTTTGCACAGAGGGGGTTCCTCAACTGACCCAGGGAACTATACACCCATGATCAGCATTGACTGTAAGGCCATGGAGAGAATCATCTTGGACTTTATCAACAAGGACATTGGTGATGTTCAAACTCTTCACCCAACCCAGTTTGGCATCATTAAGGGAAAATCATGTCCGTTAAACCGAGTGGAATTCTTCAAGAGTATAACCAAAGCCCTGGATGAAGGCAAATCAGTACATACTGCCTATTTCAACTTGGCTAAGGGCTTTGAAACAACCCACCACTCAGACATCATTCTCAACCAGCTGGGGATTAGCCTATAAGTTATTCGATGGGTAGCCAACTGGCTCACCAACAGAACACATACAGCGATAGGTGAGGATTCCACCTCTACCAGCAGACCTTTTACCATTGGTATCCCACAAGGGTCTGTACTGGGCCCCCTACTGTTTGGAATGTATTGCTCAGAAAATCAGGTGAAAACAGATGGCCCATGGCTTACCAGGTTCACTCACAACTGCAAACTGGGTGCAGTCATTGAATCCCTGAATGATGTCAACATACTAGAAAATGGGCTTACATACATAAATGATTGTTGTCAAGGCCACACACTTAAAGTTAACCTAAAAAATGCAGTATTAATCATTTTAGGAAAGGATAAGTCCCTGAAAATTACACTATTAGCAATACCCCCCTCTATGTTCCAACCCAATGGTGAGAGAATTGGGAATGCAGGCTGATAGCAACCTCAACTTTGATAATCATGTGCCCACAGTGGTAAGACAGGCCTTTTATGATGCACACCTCATAAGTAAGGGCAGAGCATTGAAGACTAAGGATGTTATAACTCCATTGTACTTGTCCCTCATCAGACTAATAATAGAGTACAATACTCCTTTTTGCATGTACCTCACCAGACACCTGCAGCAGCTGGACAGACCTCAGAGGTTTCTCACTAAAAAAATCCATGGACTTCCAATACATTACATACATGGACAGACTGAAGGCCCTGTCACTGTGTTCTGTGTCATACAGACTGCTGACATGTGACTTGCAGCTGGCCTACAGAGCACTTTTGAATCCTGTCTTAATGGAAATACTGTACCTCCACAAATTAAATGGGAGAAGACTCACTCGCTCTAGGAACCTTTACTTAGCCTGTAACATCAACAGAACATGTTGGAGAGACATATATGTCTCCCAGAGATTGCCAGTTCTATGGAACAACCTCCCAATTCACATGAAACTGAGTTCCTCAATTACCCTGTTTAAGCATAACTTGGACAGTTGGATGGGAAATTGTAAAATTACCCTGGCGGTTTCACCTATGTCACTGCTGGAGGCAAGCAGTCTTGATAATTGATTTGCAAATATGGACCACATATCTTGGTCTATAAGGGAACAATGGTACAAATTGGTCAGGCTTGAAAAGGCCCTAGGGCCATTAACTTAGTATTTTCCAATGAACCTATGAACCTAGGGCCATTATGGTAGTAGCCTCATATGAACCTATGAAGCTGTGAACCTATGCAGGCCTGCCAACATCTTGTCTCACATATGGGCTGTACTATACATTCAGCTGTAGTCTTGCAAAAGTCAGACTTGTGCAATGGTGTTTGCACTATGTACTGTGTTTTGTCGCTGGTATACTTAGATAGGTAGGGTCTTTATTCTCACTGCATTCAGTCATCCCACACCAGGGCATGGTCAGACACTGGCTTGGAGGCCAGGCAGATGTCACCTCATCCTATACCAAACAGATTACAGTGACATGGCACACAAACATCATGGCATGGTTTGTAGGACCTGGGTTATCTTGTTGAGAAAGCCCTGTGGTCTCTACAGTTACTGCATCTGTCTGTTAAGGTACAGGCAAAAGAGAGCATTATACTGTAATACTGTCCTGATGAGGTTCACTACAGTGCTGTCATAAAGTCCTAAGATCTCAATATGATGGCATGACTTATGATGTGCACCATGCATTTGTCCGGGAAAATCATTAAAGAGAAAAGTTAGAAACTAATGATACATGTGATGACCCTCCACTGGACCTATAATCAAGGATGCTCCGTCCTCACCACTGGAAACAGTGGGAGGACATTTACTGAGAGGATGACAAGTACACACACAGTATTTCCAGATCCAGCTCTCTGTATCAAGTGCAATTTCCCATAAGAGCACACAGAGACTGCAGTCAGTCCAGGGTTTGTTTATCCCTCTTCCTCCAGATCCCCAATATGACTCCCCACTGACACAGCTATACAGTTGAGATCTCAGCTGAGTGACAAATCCAAGACTTCCGGCAGCCTCTTTGTCCAACCAGTGCTTTGTATCCCTGCCCAAGTAGCTGACACACACACACTCTTTGAGGTTTGATTTACAAACACACACACACACACACACACACACACACACACACACACACACACACACAGACCTGGAAAAAGCTGGCACAGGTTTACTAAATATGCCCCCTTCTGCCCAGACAATAAGGTAGTTATCACTGCCACCAGTCACTCCTTATCAGCTACTTTAGGGCCCTTAACAAAGAGTGTCCATTCAATCTGTTTAATGTTAATATTAATGCAAATGGCAGTTTGACCAAGAGAAAGGCTATTAGGAGTGGCTCACACGGTGTCACCAAATAAATATGCAAGTACTTTCAAAACTTAAACATCTCTACACAGATCAGCCACAATGAAAGGTTTAAATACATTTAATAATAAATAATAACAGAACAAAACAATACTAATTATATATGCATAGTGACATCAGAGTTCAAATCCACAGGAAATATTTAAAATAACATTGCAGTACAGGCTCAAACAAATAAAGAAAAACATCTAAACTAAACTTCATTATATTGCTGACTGTATCTAAGGGAATTATACTGTTCCCGAGAAACTTACTTCATTAGAGCAAGGCAGATGTTGTGGTGAATGGTTCTTGTCAGGTCCAAGACCAAATACAGAATGCTCTGTCTTACTAAGAGATTTCTCAAATTAATATCTAAAATATTATTGCTGGGATAGCTTGCAGAATGACATCATTTCTGGTCATCTGACTTCTAGTTCCCAGGCCAAAACCCACATTGCTGTCAGCTGGCAGTTTTTACAATCTACCTGTTAAAATATACAGACAAGGGCTCTTGCTCAGATTTTTGGCAGATGCTGCTGCATCCTTTCATGCTTCAAAAGTAGCAATTAGTTCACTCCAAAGACAATACAGAAAGCTTCCTAGTACAGACTTTGTGTCTCTACCTGCATTGAAAACTTGAGAGATAGCCTCTTTCTTGCGTAGCCTATAAAGTCATTTTATTTCAAATATTTTTCTAAAATTTGTTCGACTGAGGTTAATCCCCTTGTATTCCAGTCCACTTTTAAAATATATACATTTAAACAGTTACAATAGTGCATGTACATTTCTGTTCTCTTCCAGTAGGGCACACTGTGGTTACATTTCAAACACAGCACTTTGCGAATAGCTTTTCAAAACACACTTCTGTGCAAGCAGTTTGATATACACATGACATACAGTTCTAATACATTTGTAACACAAGCATTTTGTATAAATCATTTTGATATTCACCAATGACATATAATTATTTACAAAATTCCAGATAGCTGTACTGGCAGTATCCCCTTTCATCACAATACACATTGCAGTTTCTGACTTCACAAGCCTTACAAGAGCATTCACTATAAAGTTGTGAAATTTTTGATGCTATCAACTGTCTAACTTTCCAAGGCCAGTATAAGTCCTAGGTAGAATGACCAGTTCAGCAACACAAATGCAGATATACTAAGCACTAAGTTAGCTATGCTCCCTGAGCATCAGACACAGCTTTTGTATCCCTGAATCCAAAAGATAGAAAATAGGGATATGGCATGGTTATCACCACTTGCACAGGGTGTTGTGGAAGGGGGGGGGTCAGGAAACCTAGGCTGACACAAAATGTCAGTGAGTGTGTGTAAGTAAGAAGGAGAAGAAGACAGACATTGGGATAAAGCAACAAATTGCCAGTGAGACAAAATGTGTAACTGGTGTGCATGTCTGTAGGAGTCCTCCAGGAAAAATTGGTGTGTGAGTGTCTGCATGAACAGAGTCAAGCTGTGTGCTAGCTCTACATCTTGGTATGTTGGGCAGGCGTGAGCCCTGCATGGTAGAGGTGGCAGTTCATCGTTATTGTCCCCGACTATGATAACTGAATTTGCCAGGAGTTGCACTGGCTGTCTATGCCCACAGTAAGATGCAGTGCTGCTACCTGAATGTGACTGATATCAGCTGAATGAGCTCCCTTCACTGGGACACCCAGGACCATGACCCCATGGACTGACACATCTGGGTGTAGACAGCACACTCACTAACGGAGCAGTGGAAGTACTGCCACTATGGGAGCATGATCGGGTATGACCATGTTAGCTGACAGCAGATGATGTGGCTGACCTATGCCAGTGGGGATGCCATTCTCCACCCAGCAGATGTTTCATCACAGACACTGCTTGTTCCATGGCAGACACCCCTTGGTCCATCACAGACACCCCTTATTCCAAAGTGTCATTCATCTGATCCAGTGAATCAGCAACCCTGTGGAGGCAGTCATGCATATCAGACTGTGCTACATCCACAGCTCTGAGTATTTGTCTGGACCACCTATGGGAATGTGTCTATGCACCCATGACAGCCCTAAACATACACTGAGTGGCACAGGAAGTGACACCTGCATCAGGTGAAGGAGGGACAGTAGGACCCCTCTGAGCACCCCCATTAATCCTCCTGTGTGGCAGCTCATCCACACTTTGGCTACAGCCAGACTCAATAGGCACTGAAGCCACAGTAGCCACACTTCACTGATCAATGTCCTCTCCATCCACCTGTCCAATATCTGTGGACTCAGTGGACTGGGTAGGTGTAGACCTACTGGCATTGTCCAATGGAAATGTAGGGGATGACTATATGTCAACCTCTGTGTCAGATTTGACCTCTGCACCCTCTGACTGTGCCTCAGTTTGTCCACCATCATCAACAGAGTATGCTGATACACAGGGCCCACATTTCCACTGTCATGATCGCATGTGATAAAAAGCAAGAAACACAGGAATAACTTAATACCTGCAGTACTATAGTGCAATATACTAACAAACTAACAGTGATGCCACTATTACAGACAATACAGCAATACACTCAACAGGCCTGGGATCAAAATCACGCACTACAATATTTCTTTAAATTGCTCAGCAGTTCTGACATAAAAATATTTGGCTTACCATCTGTAGAAGACATATTGCGCTATAGTCCAGACGGTCCTGGAAGAAGTTAAGCCAGAGGTAAGGGCAACATCATCACAATTAACAGTAACACAGAGGGTAATACATTTATCCCTTTATATGTGCATTAACTCTACTTTAAACAAGAGTGTGACTGACAACTCCAACCTATGCTTATAACTATAGCAATTTTTAATCACCCCCAAAAACAGAGATGATACAGATTTAACTGATTCATTTCAATTGTTTTACTATACAACAGTATTCATCTGTTCAGATTACAATGTCTATGTGCTTGCTGTCTCAGAAGGTGTTGCGCCCACATCC